>NC_061118.1:132342285-132561215 GCF_002878395.1 Capsicum annuum
CTCTATATATATATATATATATATATATATATATATATATATAGAGAGAGAGAGAGAGAGAGAGAGAGAGATAATAGCTTACTTGATCGACGAAAATTCAACCATTCAATATTTTGAAGTAGAGGAAAACTAAAAAATATAATTGTTTTTAGAGTGAGATCGGATAATTAAGGGTAGAAGAGACTTATTTTTTAATATATGATAAATATAAGGGATGTGGTTGCAACTAAGATTCGATTTCTTTTCATGTTAGTTACTACTTTTTTTATTTTATGAGTATTTTCTTATCGGTTAAATCGAAAATCAAATCGTTAGGGACTAAAAAATCAATAATCAATATAACTACATTCTCTTTATTATAATGTGTATTAGTTTCTTTAGTATTTATTTTGTTATTATCTTTTAAAATATCTGCTTCTATATTTAGTATATTTCTTTAATTACAATAACTCATATGATATATATAATTAAGATTACAAAATTGAAGTAGTTTCATAAAAATGAAAACTGGAGTTTTAGATTGAATTAATAAACGAATGAAATTTTTTTTAAAATTAATAAACGAAATTTTTACAAAATTAATTAACGGATGAAAGTTTTATGCCATAAACTAATTAAGAGATAAAAAAGAGTTTTACAAAATTAATAAATGGATGAAACTTTGGTTTAGATCGGAAGTAATGGAGGAATAGGTATAATAAATAGTGAGAAGGATTACTGAATTTTTTGAAAAAATTAAAGAAAAACATTTTTTTTCATTTTTTAACTATTAGAAAGGCTGATTTGGCTTAAAAATTACTGAAATCCAAACATTTCGTCACATCAGCAAAAAGGGTCACGCGACGTACTAAAAGAACAAGTTCGGGGATACTTAGGACAAGTCAAAGTTCAAGTGTACCATGAATAAAACTCGACAAATTCAGGGGTAATAAATACTTCTTTCTTTCTAAAACCTTTAAACCAACCAAACATGAGAAAATTGAAAAATATTTTTCAAAAAATGTTTTCTTTCATACCAAACACACCTTATTTTGTTTACTACTATTTCCTCCGTTTAAAAATAGTTGACCCTTATTGATTTGGTATTTTCCTTAATAAAATATTTATTAGAAATTTATTTTATTAAATTTGCCTTATTAATTATGCTTTGAAAACACAAATTTGAGTATATACACTTTGTTGGATCATTTAATGATAAAGATAGTATTGAAAAAACATAATAAAATCATTTTAATTTCATCAAAGAGACAAGTAAATTGAAATAAATATTTTTAGAAACATGACCAACTAAAACGAAACGGATAAAGTATTACTTATTCGACTTAATTACTTTTGGGATTAACAAAAGATAAACTTTTCTTATAAACTTTTCTATAATAATGACTGTTCAAATTACAAAACTTTTATGAATTCAAAAAACAGAATAAATTATGTATTTAACACTTATTCCCTCTGTTTTATATTAGTTGACCCCTATTGACTTAGCACATTCATTAATAAAATATCAATTAGAGATTTATTTTATCAAATTAGCCTTATTAATTATGTTTTAAAAATATAAATTTGAGTAAATACACTTTATTTAGTCATTTAAGTTAAGGATAGTATTAGAAGAATATAATAAAATTTTCTTGATTTCATCACAAAAATAACTAAATTGAAATAATTATTTTTAAAAGAAGGATCAACTAAAATAAAACGGACGGAGTACTTTGTTTGAAAACAATACAGAGAAAAGAGTAAACAAATTTGATTTTCAATACCGAAGCAAAATCTCTATACCTATATAGTCAATAAGAGGTGTCTTGCTCGAAATTTAGGTATGTCTTACTGAAAAGGAAGGTTCCTTTTGCCTTTACAAAACAACAATGATGCAAAATAATTTTTATTAAACTACACGAAAGGACAATACTAATCTCAAAGCTACTAAATGCATCAGCCACATGACTATATTTAGTTTATTCATTTTGTTATCACCATTTCTGTGTAAAATTGAAAATTCTCCACTAGAAAATATCGTAAATAAAAGGGATAATATCTACGAAAATATTTGAACTATAATCAAATTTTTAGTTGAGTATACTCAATTTTGCGGAGATCCTATTACCCTCCTAGACTTTCTCTTTTTATATTTTAATTGTATATATCTGCCAACTTTAACACTTAGTCAGTCAACTCAATAGCGGTGGACACACGCGCCATTTAAAAAAATAATTATCCCATATAATTTTTGTTTTAACTTTTAATTATCCATAAATGTAATAAAAGATAGATATTTAATAAACAAAAAGGTGACCTTTCCTGTTCTCTATACTCAAAACTCTTTCAACTTTTTCAATCATCAATCATCTCTTTCACTCTTCAATTTTATTTCTCACTTTGACTACTCTTCCAAAAAAAATTGCTTGCAAGGTCAACATTAACAACTGTTCTGGTGTTCCTTGAGGTGTGATTTTGCATCGGGGAGCTGTGAGAGTGCTGGTGTTGAACAAATCTTGAAGGTTAGCTTTGTTTTTTATGACGACTAAACTAAGAAATTGAAACTTTATGACAATTTCTTTAGAGTTATTATTCAACAAGTTTGTAGTTTCATAATTTGTCAAAATTAGAATTTTTTGCTAGTCTAAATCATTCTTATTTTTATCAACAAGTTAGGGTTTTTTTGTAATCTAAATTGACTCTTCTTGTGTGACTGATTATTGCATGTTTGAATAATCAAATTTTTCCTAATTGTAACTCGTTGTGAATGTGACTAAATTCCAGAAATGAGTGATTTTACCTATATAACCTTGAGATATTTTCATGGTGGTGTTTTAAATAGTAAAAGTCAAAAATCAAAATATGAGGGTGGAGAAGTCACAGATATTTTGATGTGGATGTGGATAAGTTATCTTATTTTGAGCTAACTAGCTTTTTAAAAGAGTTAGGATATGCTACAACAAGGTGCACATTTTCTCTAAGGCCATCTAAAAAGGACTTTCTGATCTTTTCTATGTGATGAGGATATTTTTAAACTTTCACAATTCTTTAAAAATGATGATATTGTTGAAGTGTACGTTTGTCACATGATTGATCAACTTGATCAAGTTGATGGTCCCATTGGTTTGCTGGAATACATTACTACTAATGAGGAATCTTTTGTTGCTTTTAATAAAGAAGGGGACAAGGGGGTCCATGAAGGAGATAGGATCACTGAAAAGGGAGTTGAGCTTGAAAATGAAGCTGCACCTGGTGAGGCCTCATCTACTGGAGTTGTTGCAGCTGGTGGTGAGGCTGCAGCTACTACTGAGGCTGTAAATATTAATGTTTCTGACCTCTCAACTAAAAACAACTTAGATTCAGATCATGAAGATCTATTTGTTGAAGATGATATTGAATTTGAAAGTGATGTGCATGAGAAGGACATAAACTTGAGGGCTGAAAGGAGGAAATACCAGAGGAAGAAAAGAAGAGAAAGAATACCTAATGACCCTATAGAAGTTTTTGTTGGTGAAGTTGGTCCATATCTGAAATTTGAGGAGACAAAAATTGCTGATAAAAGTTTAAAAGGTAAAGTTGCTGGGGATGAGCCTGTGTATTGTAGTTCTGATGAATATAGTGTGGAATCTGATTTAGAAGATGGGTTAGGGAGGACAGATAGTAGAAAGGTAGTGTATGATAATTCTGCAAAATAGGTTATGTGGCAATTGGGCATGATTTTTAAGGATGTGAATGAGTTTAGAGATGCTATTACAAAATATGCACTTCAAAGAGGTGTTAAGATAGAGAAGTATATTAATGAGTCTAAAAAGGTTAGGGTTAGATGTAGGGAAGGGTGTCATTGGCTGTTATATGCAAGTATTAACAAGTCTATCAATGATTTTCAAATTAAAACCTACAATCCTAAGCATAGGTGTATCAAAATCACTAAAAATTTCATGTGTAATGCAAAATTCTTGCACAAGCATTTCAAAGATAAAATCAGTGAGCAGTCAAACATAAGAATATTTCAGTTCCAACAGTTGATTAGAAAAGAATTGGGTATACATGTTGGAAAGACTACTGCCAGGAGAGCTAGAGGTAAAATCCTTCAAGATTTAATGGGTAATTATGTGAAAGAGTTTAGAAGAATATTTGACTATAGGGATGAAGTGTTGAGGTCCAATTTGGGTTCCACTTGTGCTGTGAAAGTTGATGATTCTGGTGATAGTGGTAAGCTTGTTTTTCAAAGTTTCTATATTTGTTTTGATGCATGCAAAAAAGTTTTTTTGGATGGTTGTAGAAGATGCATTGGTATAGATGGATTTTTCCTGAAGGGAGTAACCAAAGGACAATTGTTGGTTGCTATGGCTAAAGATGACAATAATCAAATATTGCCTATTGCTTGGGCTATAGTACAGTATGAGAATAAGAACACTTGAACATGATTTGTCAAATTATTGATAGAAGATTTGGGATTAACAAATCATGGAGATTACATAATCATTTCAGATATACAAAAGGTATACTTTTTTCTTCATTTAGTTATGATTAATGAATATTATGTGTAGTTATGAATATGTAATTTGTTATGATCTGATTTTCAGGGTCTTAGAGCAATATTGATGAAACTTTTACCAGAGGTGAAGCATAGAATGTGTGCAAGACACATCCTTACCAATTGGGGGAAAAATGAAGAGGTCTTCAGAGAAGGAACCAGTTCTGGAAATGTGCAAGAAGAACCTTTGAAGCTGAAATAAAGAAAAATTTGAACCAATTGGCCATGCTAGGTAGTGAAGATATTGTTCCATATTTACTTTATTACAAGGTACAAAATTAGTTTAAATGTACTTTAGAACTGACATCAAGTGTGATAGCATAAATAATAACATGGCTGAGAGATTTAATGCTTGGATCTTAGGACCAATGCATAAAACAATTATTACTATGCTAGAAGAGATAAGGGTGAAAGTAATGACTAGACTAGGTGATAGCCTGGGTTGCCAAGTAGTAGGATACTATATACTAGGTCTGCACATCCTATAAAATCTGCTGATAATACTGGGAACCTTAGTTACAAATAAAAAACAGGAGTAAGGTGGAGGGGCAAAAAAATGACTGAAAACCAGCTTGAAGTGATGAAAAATGAGATGAGAATGAACAAAAGACAGAAAATAGCTTCATCACAATCCAAGCAACAATGAAAGTAGTTTTAAAATGTTTATAGTTTTTGACACTAAAATTGATGTATTGTAAATTGGGGTAGGTTATTTTGACAAGGTCATTTTTTGTGAAGTTTCTATGATGCACTTAAATGTTGCATCTTAGATATTTGTGCAGTTATTTTGTATTATATGTTGCACTTAAAAGTTCCAGGTGCATCTCAAACAGTTATACACTGATTTTGTTCTATTATATTAAATATTTCTATAAATTTGTATCTATCCTTTATGGTGCTATCTGATATTTCTATCACTTTTGGAATAATGAATTTAGCTCAACAAAATGAGCAAAACAAACAAGTACTCAAAACCAACAATCAGTTTGAAATAGGAGATTTCATTCAACAAAATCAAGTTCAAACCATCATACAAGAAACACTGCCATGGGAGATTTAATTCAACAAAATCAAGTTCAAACTATCATACCATACAAGAAACACTATCAACGATAAATTCATATTAAAACACTACACAAAATACTTCAATCGGCTATTTTGAACCATATAGCAATACACATTATGAAGATACACACCATGAAAATACTACTAAAGCTCTCTATCTTCTTCACTTCAATCGTCTTCTGTGATGTATTTTTCACCTCGTCTTTCATCTTAACAAATGAGCTACATTGTTATTCTATTTGAGTAAATGCAGATTCAGCTTTCATCTCCATTATTTCCAAATCATTGAAAGCACCAACCAATTCTTCCTTCATCTTCATTATCTTCAACATTTCATTCATGTCTTTCACTTTCTTCACCAACTTTGGAATAATGAACTTAGATCGTTCATCAACCACACCATCCCTTCAAAGAAAAAAGTTACACTTATTTGATCCATAATAAGGGCAAGACTAAAATCTTCTTCCCAGATTATTATCGGACCAAGAAGTCTTCAAATGGAGTAAGAAACCATGATTGCATCGCACCTCTGCATTCAACATTGGATCTTCCTTATCTAAACAAATCCTATTCAAATTCAATTTTACATCTTCCATAGCTAACGTTAATTTCAAAAATTACAAATTAAAAATTAGTGAAAATAGTGAGAAGAAGATAGAAAATAGTGAGAAGAAGTTAGAAAATAGTCAAAAATTTACCAAAGAAAACAAAAAAAATCAATGCAAAAATTTTATCTTCAAGAATTGAGAGAAAAACGGGAGGAGAGTGGAAGAAGGAGATTTACCTCTCCTTAAATTGGTTAAATTAAAAAAATAAAGAAATCTAACCCAAATATATAAAGTAACGTATCAAAAAAATAGGTTTATAACGTTTTTTAGTCACACTCACACGCTCAAGATCGGTGATTACACGTACTTGTAAAAGTTGGCAGATATATGCTATCAAACTACAAAAAAAAAAAAAGGTCTAGGGGGTAATAAGACCCCCGCAAAATTGAATATGCTCAACTAAAAATTTGATCATAATTCAAATATTTTTGTGGGTATTATCCCTAAACAAAATGATTAAACTTTAAAAAGTCACGTAGCTATCAGAAAATTCAAAGACTGAAAGGTGTGAAAAGTTATGGGACTCGGACGCTAAAAACAAAATGAAACAATTCATATAAGAGAAAGCTTGATATACCTTTTGATTTTACGATTTAAAGCTAATATATTCTTCGTCAAAAAAGAAGAAGATGAAGATAATTCTAACATTACATAAATGATCCAGATATACTTTGTCGGCCGATGGAAATAAAAGAAAAAATTGCATTTATTTTTTATTAAAATAAAATTCATAAGGAATATATTTGATTCTTCTCACAAAATTAAGGTTGTAATCTCACCCTTTCCACACATAAATATCTTTTTAGCTTCTTTGATTCAACGGCTAATTTGAATTTCTTTTATTAATCTATTTCTTATAATTATTTGAGTTTCTTGGTTTTATTTTATTTTTATCCTTACATTCTTTAGTGTGAAAATATGAGAAATTAAAAAAAATATGAAAAAAATGAAAGAGAAAAAAGTATGAATAAACACAACTTTTTATTGTAATTTACCTTTATATCTACGGAAAAGCTGAGGCATCTGTATTATGTTTTATAAAAAGAATTGTGAAAAATAAATTTAATCATCAAATCAAAATTGATAGAAAAGTGATAGTTGAGACGACCAAAATGTATTATAACACTTAAATTGATAGGCGTATAATACTTCTAGATTTTACATAATCTCTATTAATACATATTTTATGCGGATCTCAACCGGGTTAAAAAATATATGGAGTACGTAAATATATTTTAAATTAGAAGAAATTAAAGCTCATGCAGAAAACGTGAAAGAAATTGTAGGTTGATATATTCGAAACCTCAACCTGATCAAATCAAAACACTGGAATTGAGCAATTTGGCATCAAAGAGAAAAGAGACTTTCTTTTACCAATTCATTAATTTCAACTTTTTATATGTCATATTTTAAACTATTAAAAAAAAAAAACAATTTGATATATTAAACAGAATTTTATTTAAAATTATAAAACTTAATTAAATTATGTATCAAATTAAAATAGCTCAAATAAATTAAACCAGTGTTGTTATTGATCCTTAGTTGACTAGTACGAAAGAGGTGACCAACCTTACTTTTCACTTGCGCATAAGCAAAATGTGTCATACTACGAGTTACCTCACCATTTGCTTTACGTGAAACAATTTAACGCATTATCTATTATATCGTTAGAAAATTTTTTAATGTGTTTCTAAACAATTACTCTATTAGATGTGTCATATAAATAGAAAAGTATAAATAATATAAATATCAATTTTTTTTGAAAGTAATTATACTTTTTCTTATTTTTTTAATTATTTTACACTTTTTTCTTATTAATATACATAATATAACTGACATATACATGACATTCTATGTATATATTAAAATTTTTATAATACATTTAAAAAAATAAAAAAAAATTAATATTAAAAATATAAATTATATATTTATATAATTTTTAGAATAGAAAATAAATAAAATAATACACAAAACACCGCTGCGTCAAATTTGGTTGACGTGAACAGCTTTCAAAAGGCGAAAGGATAAGAAATCAATATGTATGTACATCTTTAGCACCGGCCTTGCACAGCACTCAAGACATTTTTCACACTTTCTGTTCAAGGGCCAACTTGTTGATTTTGAAAACCTTTGGACATTGACAGGTTGCGTGGATGTCTTCTCATCCCATAAATTACTGCAGAAGACCTTTTTTTCGGATTCTCGTTCGATATTCATATTAAAATTTTGATTAATTTAAATCATGCATGATAGAATTCATTTTGAAAATAGCGTTTTTAATATAATTATTTTATATTCAAAATTTAAATTAGAGATCTCTGATTAAAGATAAAGTAGTCCCACTATTACAGCACAAACCATGTTGGTAAATTACTAGATATTGGAGTCACCCAATTTGTGTTTTTTTTTATCTCAATTAATGTGATATATATAAAATTTGAAAGTTCAATTATATTTTTATGTGATTAAATATTTTAAGTTATTAATATTATTAATTTATAATATTTTTATATAATTTTCAAATTTATATATTTTTTTTGGTCTCAATTTATGTGGTATTAATAAAATATTTGAGAAAGTCAATTTATTATATAAATTTAGATGTTAATTATTATGATTTTTATAACTTTCTACGTGTTTTTAACTAATATATGATACTCCCATTATCCTAGTTTACATGACATTGATAGAATTTAAAAAGTCAAATAAATTTTTATATATCTTTTAAATATTTCAACATAATTATTATTGTGATTTATATTACTTTTCATGAAATTTTCAGATAATATATTTCAATTTATGTTGCAATTCATATATCGCGTTAAGTTTAACCAATATCAATTCACAAGTGGAATTTGAGGAGCATGATCTGTATATTTTTTTTTAATTTGATAAAGATAAAGATATCATTGTTGATAGATCGTCAGCTCGATAAATCAAATAGAAAATTAAAAAAAAAACAGTTGCAACCAAATAAAATAATGTTTTCTCCATTTTAAAATAGTTGGTAGGTTTACATTTTGCATAATTCTTAAGAAAAAATAAGTTAGGAGCGTGACTTGACTAATATATTTCATATTAATTTTTTTTAATCTTTATCTATTTACATGCTTCTTAATTCTAGAATAATTAATATTACGGATAAAGTAGAAAAAGAATAATTAATGTTCGTTTGATCTTTTAATCTGATATTTTCTCCGTCTTATTTTAGCTAGTCATCTTACTAAAATTAAATATCACATATTAGTTGATCACTTACTAAATCAGGATAAAATTAATTTATTTTTCTCATTTACCCCTACAATTAATAGTATATGATACTCAAGAGGGATAGGGTGAATTGAGTTTCTTTTTCAAATTTGTTTAACTGCAGTTGACTAAACTGGTGTTTTAGTCGACTTACTTGCAGAACAAGGCTAGTACAACAAATAATAAGACAAGAATAATAAAGTAAAAGCGCAAAGTTTTGACACAATGATTTATACTGATTTGTAATACTCGTGTAGTGCTTACTTTCAATTTTCTTGGATTAGAAGGATTCTGTTTAAAGCAAATTTGATGAAGTAAAGTACATCGAGTAGGTCGATGTTTTGTCCTTAAACTGAAACAAACTTCAGTTCTCTCTCTGGTCACAAACCCAACTTTTTACACTATCTATCCTTTTTTTTTTCACTCGTACCAAATTTTTTATCCATGATTACACTGAATTTGAAAAGACAAGAAGTACTTAGACTATTTACTCAAGTGAAGATGTGCATTGATACTAAAACAGAAAAATCTATAAATAGTCTTATAAGGAGGTCAAAAAGAGTTTCGTTGATTCTTGATTGATTGCTCTACAGGGTAACCCAAGGGATCTAGCTCAACCACACTTAAATTTGATTTGAGTGATATGAGCTAAGATCTTCATAGATTTTGTTGATTGATTGATTGGAGTCTTCACAAAAGGAAGGCGTCTAGCTGGATGATAGAAGTATTGATTCCTTCTTTTTTTTTTTATTGTTAAGAATCTTTCAGGGAATATATGGAGAGACTGATTGAATATTCTTTTTATATGCAACTTTTACCTTTTAAGTATTTCTTGTACAACATTAGTCTTGATTGATCTTTCCTTGTAAGTCTTGATTCTATTCTTGATCTTTCCTCCTTATGTGTTCTGTTGATGTGTTGTTTTCTTGCAATACAAGGAACATTTTTAGAATCATCACTAAAAAAGGTTTTCGATCTAGTGATCTTCTCCTTTTTATGATGACACCAAAATGAGGTTTTAAAAGTGATGAATGCTTCTTGTCTATTTTGATATCTTATGCTAATTTTTACTCTCGTTGGTTTGTTGCTCCCTCTTACTATTAGCTAGATGTTGCATTTTTGAATTTGAATAACTCTGAGATTCCCATTAAATTACAACAATAATTTACTTACAAGTAACATGAGTATACTATATGCAACACATATACAACAGTAAAAAATTATAAAGAAGGAAAATACAATAAAATGCCATAGCATCAAAGTCACTTAGTTAATTATAGTTAAAAAAGACTAACACATAGCTGCAGCATCCCACACTAACATAAAAAGATAAAAAACCAGCAGCATACCATAAAAATATAAAGAGAATATAAGACCACATGGCATCATTCTCCCCTTTCATCATCAAAATAATCTAGAAGAGGGATAGCAAAAAAAGGGACAACAAATTTAACGATTAATAAATAAATATTTTAAAGTATTGACCATTGCTTCAGAAAAGCGATAATAAGATTTTTTCAGTACGTTTTGACAAGGATGAGTAGGATTTTTGAATGGCAACAACAAATTCATTCTGGGATACTTCACTAACGGCAGAGCGATGCCAACTTGATCTAGAACTGCGTTGATGGACTAGACTCATTCTTTCTTCAGTTGTTCTATGTGGATCAACAACTCCCCATCTAATTACATTAGAGTGAGATTTTACCTTCAACATAGTGTCCTGAATTACATCTATCCTTTCCACAATGGTATTAAGGGTTCCTTTTCCTGAATTACATCTAGCCTTTCCACAATGATATTAAGGGTTCCTTTCAATTGTAACTTCTCTTCAATTAAAGAGTCTCTCGATGCCTGCAAACTAGTAATACAAGGGAGTTCATGATACAAGATCAATGGGATCCACTCCTTTGAGATCGGTGTTTCAAGAATTACTTCTACGGATTCAAGACTTGATCATTTTAGGAGGTCAAATACGTGACTGAAGGATATTTTGGAAAAAAGATATATTTGATGATATCCTCCATGAATGAAATGGGTGACAGCACATTTGGATGATAGATTGGGCTTTGAGAGAGTATAGACGTCCAATCCATTATTTTGGGCTTTGGGTCACTTTTAGGCCTAATAGCTTTTAGGGTCACTTTTGACCCATTGTGTAATAAATAGCCCATGGCTATAAATAGCTAGTTTTCTTTCATTTTTAGGCAGTTGTTTAATGATCTGTTGAATACACTTGAGAGTGTTTTGTAGAAACTTGTTGGGAGTTTCTTGATTCGTAAGAAACGTGGGTGCTCGGGAATCCGTTCTCATTTGTGTCCTCATAAGAGGTTGATGTTGTCGGTGATTGATACGAAGGTCTAGGGTTTAGTATACCCTTGATTGTCCTCTCGTTATCGATTTATGTCAATCTATCTATCTTTACCTTATTGTCTTATTTTCCTTTGTTGTCCTTGTTTTCGTATTATTTCCAATTTTGTCTTTTACTTTATCGTTTTATTTCTTTATTTTCTTATTTTTGTGATTTTGTATTTAGTGTATTTCCTTTTTTGTGTGTCGTTTCTATTTTTGTAGTTACGTCTCGTATCAATTTGGGAAGATCCTTCTCCAAATGAAGCAATTTTGGGATGAGACGCAGATTTTCAATTTTTTTTCTATCATACAAAATATATCCCATGCACGAGAATGCCTAGGTATCATAGGTAGAGGAAACACGATATCTGCAGATATTAACACTAATATCCTTCAAAATTGGAATGATTATCATCCTATATGAAAAACTAACAGAGGGGTTAGAATCTTGAGCACTTTCATACATATAATCAATCATCCATTCAGCTCAATTTATCTAAATTTTTGCAGCAGGCCATAAATTACAAATATATCACGAATAGAGAGACGGTTGAGAGAACACTTACATGGCAGTAGATTAGTGATCATGTTGTCAGCTAAAATGTGATGTTCAAAGCACATAGTCGAGGGACCTATGTCATGAGGATTTGATCCTTCTTCAGCAATCACTTGTTTTTTCTCTTCAAGGTTCACTTCAAATTCTTCAGGCCATCTTTCAGAAAAGAACGGAACACAATTAGAAAATTTTGTATCAAATACTTTTTCAAAAAGATATTGACTTACCACAATTCAATTTTCTAAGACTAAGGTTTCTAGTTTATTGTCGTCTTTTGACATGCAAAAGTTACTAAAAAAATATCTTGACAGGAATTTCAATCATCTCATTATCATGGAACAAGAAAAGTAGTTGTAATTTTTAGAAACCAAGGTAAAAATCCACAAAATATTTGCAATCAGTTAGTTAACTGAGATTCTCGATTCTTCTAGCAGCAATAATTCCATCCTGAAATGCGAAGAAACGAGCTTTTTCAGTGGGGCTCCAGAATGACTATATGTCTTTGGGAGCAAATTTTTCAAATTGATCTACTTTAGGTTTCTTGGAGCAGAAAGAGAATTTATCCTTGATTTCAGACAGGGCTGGAGCAATGTTCCTAGAGGAGTCAGAGATTTCTATAGGTACAAAGGGAAAGAAAGGGTTTTTTTTTTTGCTAGTTTGATGAAGGTTTTGAGGAGAGAAAGAGGAAAGATGAATGGTTTTACTAAAAAATGGCTGATTGGTGTGAAGAGTCAGAAAATGAAAAGAAAATATTTATAAAAATGAGATGACACAGTATTTTTGACAATACAAATTAAGAGCCATGGTTAATATATGAAAAGAAAACAATCATGCAAATTTTAAGGAAAGACTCGCACGTA
Source organism: Capsicum annuum (assembly GCF_002878395.1). Lineage (NCBI taxonomy): Eukaryota > Viridiplantae > Streptophyta > Magnoliopsida > Solanales > Solanaceae > Capsicum > Capsicum annuum. The sequence goes on from NC_061118.1 coordinate 132,355,492, forward strand.
AGAATAAACGGTTTCATATTCGAAGACTATTTATCAACAATTTGAAAAGAAATTATAGAGCAAAAATATCACGAAAAAAATTAAAAAGAATTGCATACCCCAAGATAGTTTCTTAGAAAATAAAATCTTTCTTTTAGCGGGAATTTTGTGAAAATATCAACAAGTTGATTTTTGATATCTATGAATTCAAGAGCAAAATCACCACATTCAACATGATCTCTAATAAAGTGATGTTTGATAACAATATGGTTAGCTCTAGAATGATGCACAGTGTATTTGAAAAGACTAATAATACTCGTATTATCACATAAGATAGGCATATTATCAAAAGTCAGATCATAATCGAGTAATTGGTGTTTGATTTAGAGTAATCGAGTTCCACAATTTCCAAGAGCTAGATATTCAGCCTTAATTGTTGAGAGATTAATGAAAGATTATTTCTTGCTATGCCAAAAAATAAGATATTCACCAAGGATTTGACAAGTCCCGTTGGTACTCTTTCGGTCTGATTTATAACCTGCATAATCAGCATTTGAATAACCATGATATCAAAATTATTAGCATGAGAATACCATACGACGAGTTCCTAAGTCTCTATGAGATATCAAATAATTTTCTTTATTGTAGTAAGATGAGATTCCTTGGGAAAGACCTGGAATCTTGCACATTTGCATATGCTAAACATGATATTGGGGCGACTAGCTGTAAGATAGAGAAGTAAATCAATCATCCTTCGATATAGTTTTTTAAAATCAATCATCCTTCGATATAGTTTTTTATCAACTTCTTTTCCCGCAACATCAATTTTCAAGTATGTTGAGGGGCCCATTGGAGTTCCATAAGCCTTATCTTTCTCCATTTTTTATGATCTCCTTGATGCACTTAATCTGATTGATAAAGGTTCTATCAGTTGACTACTTTATTTAAAGCTCTAGGAAGAATGTGAGTTCTCTCATCATGCTTGTTTTGAATTCTCCCTTCACTAGTTCAACAAAATTCTCACAAAGATAATGTCATCAATATATATTTGGATAATTAGGTAGTCTAAAGAAGATCATTGAAAAATAAAGTATTATAAATTTTACCTCTTTAAAAATTATTTTTAATCAGAAAAGAACTTAGGCACTCATACTAAGCTTTAGGGGCTTTGTTTAAGTCCATACAAGATTTTTGATAATTTGAAAACATAATAAAGACAATAGGAATTTTCAATATCTGGAGGTTGTTTTACAAAAATTCCTTTTTTAATAAAATTATTTAGAAAAATACTTTTAACATCTATTTGAAAAAGTTTGAAATGCTTAAAAAATGCATAAGTTAATAAGATTCGAATCGATTCTGACTTTGATGTCGGAGCAAAGATTTCATCGTAGTCAAAATCTTCTTGTTGAGAGTAGCCTTGAGCAACTAATCTTGCCTTATTTTGTACTACTTTACTATCTTGGTTCAGCTTGTTTCTGAAAATATATTTAGTACCACTTACAGAGATATTTTTGAAACGTTGAACAACGGAATATACCTGACTTTTCTCAAACTGAACCAGTTCTTCTTGCATAACCTTTATCATGATTCATTTTTCAACACCTCATCAATTCTTTTAGATTCAATTTGAGATATGAGAGCAACTAATGCTTGTCTTTCTGAGAGGCTCTAGCCTACATTTTTGCTTTAGGATTTTCAATGATAAATTCATTTGAAAAATTTGTTTTATTTCTTCATTCTCGAGGAATATTTGCAAGTCTAGTAGATTGTTCAACAATTTACTTTTCAACGTTAGTTGACTGTATTAACTCTTTGGTTGAGATTGCCTCATTTTGTGATGAGGTGAAAGGTATGATAATGTCATCTCGGTCATCGCCTGCATCAATATCAGAATTGCTAGTAACTAGATTTACGGGATTAGAGTCATTGACAGAACATGAATAGATTCTTCAATAGACAAGGTTCGTTTTTTAAAAACTCTATAAGATCTACTGGAGGAATAGCCCATAAATATACCTTCATCACTTTGAGGATCAAATTTTTTGAGATTATTCTTATCATTGTTGTGAATAAAACACTTATAACCAAAGAGATGGAGATAGCCTAGATTAGGCTTTTTACCATTCCAAAGTTCATACAGAGTCTTTTTACCATTGCTTTAAATCAAATTTTTCAAACCTTCTTTTCATTAACAAGTTTGTTATACTCATCAATTATTTTCTGAAGATCATCAATAACTAAATCTAGAGAGGTTTGCAAATCTTGGCATTGTGTGCAATTTTAAGTACTTACCTTGCCTGATTCTCCAATGGTCATAAAGCATATGTTGACAGCTTTTCCTGGTTCGTCATCTGAAACATCTTCATCACTCCTGCTTGCATGGACTTTGAATTGGTCTGTCTTTTGGAACTTTTTCTTTTTATACTGAGACAATTTATTTTTAAATGGACCAATTTGCCACAATGATAGCATTTATCGTCAATTTTTGAACTTTTATTGCTCATGTAGCCTTGATGGGATCATTGTTTTCACTGCCTCAAGATATGTCTGACTCCACGATTTATCCAGGCATATTCTTTTTCTTCCTTTTCAGCTTTTTGTTCCTTATTTTCATAATTTGAGACTGCAATATCTCACATTTTTGGGCTAGTCTATGAACCGTCGTTCTTACATGTATAAGCTATAATCCAAGTGATTCGCATGTGAATACAAGTGTCAAAATTTTTATCCTCATGTTTGATTTTCTTTTGAGGTTAAAAATGTTCATAGGAATCACTTAGAGCCAAGTTGAGCTAAGATCATTTGATTCGTCCAAAATTTGATATTCGATTCTATAAGAGTCTACTTTAAATGTGTATAACTTTTTATATACATGGAATTTTATAGCTCAAGACCCATCAAATTATAGATAATAGAATTAGCTTTCCAACGATACCAATTTTGCCAAAATTTGATACCCGAGTAAAAAGTTATGGCATTTTTGATGTGAGGCAGTAAGCCGACGCGATCTCGATGAGTCGCATCGACTGCGCCCCGACACGAAAAACTGAAGCGGATCCAAAGCTGTTTTACATGTTAATTTAGTTCCTAAAAGGTCTAGGGACACTTTGGTCAATTTCCCTCACCCAAATACGACCCTAACACTTAATTGCAACCCCAAAAATATTAGATACATTATTAATCATCTTTTTCTCTCCAACAAAACCCTAGCCTCCTCAAGAACTCCATGAAATTTTCTTTAAGAAAAGAATCAAGAATCAAGTTTCCTAATTCAAGAATGCTTTCAAGATTGTGTTACTCCTTTAAGATTAAAGCTTTAAGGTATATGAGAGTTCATCCATGGGTCGTCTTCCACCCATGGAGCCCAAAAACTCAAATTTCAAGTTTAAAGTTATAATTTTTACATGTTCCCATGAATTTTGTTTATAAATTTTTATGAATCTCAAACTTTAATCATGTTTCCATAAAATTGTGGGTGATATTAAACCTTACATGTTTGAATGGTATTGTTTGTCAAATTTAAACTCTAATCAATGATTTTGGAGGTGAAATCATGCTATTACTACTATTTTTAACTACTCCCGTGCTTAGCCTAAACCATGAATTACAAGTGTTTGATAAAATGCCTGCAAAAATAATTTTGAACAAAAGGCTTACATATCATGTCCTTAGAATTTTAGTTGGATTCCATAGTGGATCCTATATTCAAGATAATTATAAATAATTCCTTATTTTAAGGTCATGTTTTCCACATACTTGATTCTTACATGTTGTGATGAAATACCCATGTCCTATTTCAAGTGAATTTCATATAATTTCCCCAATTTACGGTGTTGGTTATGAAACCATGCTATGCTTCCATGTTTTTAAGATATTTCCATGTCCAAGTATTAATCTCCATGTACTTGATAGAATGCCCATGTGAATTGAATAGGGTAATCATGACATGTTACCATGTGTTCTCATCCATGTACAAGTCCATAACCTCCAAGTGTTTGACAAAATGTCTAAATAAAAGCATTGTTGACAATTGACTATTATTATGCTATTATGATCATTCCATGCTTTACTTTCATGCTATCGAGTCCTGAAGGTATTTAATACCCGATAATTTAGCTGTTTACCTAGAGCCAGTGTTAGTTACAGAATAGTATCAGTCACGTCACGATTAGTAGTACTATAAGTCAATTACAAAACTCAGTAGAACTCAATCAGTTACGGACCTTAGGAAAATCTCAGTAATCTAAGTATTAGTCCAGTTCAGTTCAGACCTCAGTAGTATTTAGTATTCAGTTCAGACCTCAGTCGTTTTCAGTATTCAGTATTCAGTTCAGACCTCAGTAGTATTCAGTATTCAATTCAGACCTCAGTAGTATTTAGTATTTAGTTTAGACCTCTATAGTATTCAATTAGTTAACAGAATTCATTAGTATTTCCATCAGTCGACGAAACTCAGTGAACATAGATCAATTCAGTTAAAAAGTATAAATAGTAATAGTTCAGGAAAGCCTAGTACGAACTAGGAAATCAATTCAGTGTCTATTCAGTTGGGAGTAGGATTCAGCACTGAGTGAATCCAAGGATGAGGGCATATACTGACAGTAGAGGGTGTGACCCTGAGAAGCAATCCTTGTGTTCTAGAACTATATAGCCAGCATAGGATGAGACATCAACATTGACAGTTGAGGGTTGATGAGGTGGATTAACACTGTCAGATGAGGGTCCCACCATTCTTCTTTGGGGACACTGCCATATGAGGGTAATTCACAGCTTGTCCTTACCCATGGCACGGTATTGACACCCTTCTAACTGGGGTTACAGGTTGGACCCCGAACTCAATTAGAAAAGGGACATGTCGGTTAGATGATTACCTTCCACAATCTCAGTTTTAGATCCAGTCTTCAAAATAGAACTCAGATAGTTCTACAGATTCAGGACTGTCAGACACAGTCACTCAGCTCAGTATGAAACTCAGCTAGTTCTACAAGATTAAGACTGTCAAAAATAGTCACTCAGTTAACAATATATCAATCATCAGTAACCCAGTTATCAGTATCTTAGTTATTAGTAATTGCAGCTATCAGTTACTCAGTAATCAAAACTCAGTATTTAGTTCCAGAACAGTCTCAGTGCAGAAATCAGCTCAGTAACTCAGTTCAGATTTAGGTTTGCTTGACCATCGCGTATATTTATCAGTTTTTCAGTTATCAGTATTTTTCTACCTCTATTTGCAGACTATTTCAAAATTATATTATGCGTTTGGTCTTACAACCTAAGATAATACAGTCTTCACGAATTCATGCTCTGTTACCTCATGTTACTCAGTTATTCCCCTTCTCATATGTATAATACTCTACAGTTTTAGTCCAGTTATTCAGACCAAGTACAGTTCAGTTCTACATGCCCAGTATTCAGTTTCAGTTATACTTATATTATTAAAGTAAGTTTTATAGAAACTAAGTGTAGACATTCACCTGCTTATCAGATCATGTTTATTACTCATGTTTTAAAATGTTTTCAGCTTTTAGTTTATTCCAGCCTATTGGTAAGTCTACTTATACTTAGCATAAATATTTTATGATTACGTATGAAATCATTTTTACTTATTGCATTCACCCCTGCATATTCAGTATATTCCATAAGTACTGATCTACATATACGTCTGTGTTGCTATATTTCTCATAATATAGGTACCAATTATAACCCGCACATCACGATCAGACAGTTACAGATTCCAGCTAGTAGGTGATGAGTTCTCCTACTTCGGAAACTCCAGACAATTTATTTTATGTATAATTCATTTACTTTTATGTGTATTGATTGATTAGTGGTAGTTTGAGGCATGCCCCAACTATCTATAGTAGTATAGTAGAGGCTTCACAAATGTCAGTCAGAGTCAGTTATGTAAATTTCAGTTTCATCCTTTAGATTTATCAGATTGTAAAACTTCATCGGTATTGTATCTATTTTAGATCTTTAGTATGACTATGTTTCCGCATAGTAAATAATTATTTATTATGCCATAATTCAGTTGCTTAACAGTATGCCAGTTTATGGGTTAGCTTGGGATCACTTGTGGTTCCAAGCGTCGTGTGACGTTTCGAAATAGGTTTTTAGGGCGGTTACAAACTTGGTATCAGAGCACAGAGTTCAAGTGTCCTAGGGTGTCTATGAAGCCGTGTCTAGTAGAGTCTTGCAAAATGGCACGAAGACATCTGTACTTTTCTTTGAGAGACTATAAGGCATTTAGGAAATATTTCCCTTCTTTCAAGTCTTAGATCGTGCAGTAGAAGTATTATCTAAGAAATTTATGCAGATCCTCATCTTTCTTTATTCACGCTAACTCTACCTTAGTTTTAAGGCGACAGAAATAGTGAAGCTTAAGTCGTTACAGACAGTGTTTCCTCAGCCAATCCTTACGAATAATTTTGGGATTGAATGTTAGCTCAGAAAGTATCCCAGCAGTGCCCTTATGTCCTAAAATTTGAAATATTTCATTCATGTTCATAAAAATTATGCATTAAGCCAAAGTCAGATGTGCTTTCAGATTTCTTCTCAGAATTCCTTTTCAATAGGTGATCTAGAATTAGAATCACGAACCCAGGTGTTTAGCAGTAGTAGGGGTCGGATAGTGTTATTCAGATTAAGCAGATTATTTATTCAAGTGTCTAGTTGTACGAAAGGTGAACCAGTAGGCTTGAACAGTGTATGCAAGAATGAGATTAAGTATGATGGTGTGGATGGGTTTATCATTGATGTGTATTATTATACCCTAGATTCTAGAGTAAAGTGATTGTAGTTCGGTTTAGAGTCTAGTAACATAGCCACAGACTTGAGATAATGGCTTAAAGCTAAGGGGGAGATGATAGAACAAGTAACCAAGTCAGGCCCTCAGATTCTAGTAGTAGTGCCAACGGTGATTCCCAACCTATTCTTATCTCAGTGCGAAGTTTTTCATCCATCACATTATCTGCTCATGCCTAATATGTCAACTCCTTCATCATAGCTCATATTCATACACTTTATAGAAAAACCATGTACGCTTTTAGTTTATAGTATGAGGAGTTCCAATTTTCTAAGCAGTATAAATTATGTTCCATGAAATCATGAACTCCAAACTCAGGTCATGCAGCTTATGATTCACGTACTCATGTTTTATAGTATGATCAGATCCAGATACTCATGCTTCACTTATATGATCAATGAAATTTTGTTTATGTCATGTGTGTCCTCAGTTCAAACCTCTCTGACGAATTCATGTCATTGATACTTCAGTTGAGTATCAAAGTTATTCCTTCATGCTTCAGGTCCTTATGTTCTAACTTTTAGTGACCTCTTCTTATGTCATGATTAGTTAAGATTCTATGTGTATTTTCTTGGGCTAGTGTATGAAAGTTTTAGGGATAGAGGTTTAGAGAAAATAAGAAAGATGCTTTTGTGGTTGTTTGACTACAAGTTCATATGTGGTTATGAAGATAGGCTTGAATGTCATGTTGGTGTACAAGTAAAATATATAGTTCAGTATAAGATTTCAGTATAATTCAGTCCGTGTAGCCAGTAATCCAGTCTAGCAGTCCGACAAATAAGTTCCTATGGTTTTCCATCTTTTCTATTCATGAGGTAATTCATTCATGACCATGCAAGTCATAAATTTAGTTCAGTTCATGCATCAGTTTGAAATGCCAGATATTCATTCATATTTCAGTCTGTAAGTTTTTTTGTGTATTATCTCAGTCTTTCTTTAGTATTTTAGCCAAGTCAGTATCATTCGGGAGACGAAGTATCCGAAGACGGAGATGTAATACCCCAAGTATTCATGTCTTGAATTAGTGTATTATCTTAGTTATTCAGTTATTAGTATTTATGTACCTCTATTTACAAACTATTCAGAATCATATTATGCGCTTGGTGTTGTAACCTAAGATAACACAGTTTTCACAAATTCATGCTCAGTTACCTCATGTTACTCAGTCATTCCTTTTTTCATATGCATAATACTCTACAGTTTCAGTCCAGTTATTCAGACTAAGTACAGTCCAGTTCTACATGCCCAATATTCAGTTTCAGTTATACTTATATCATTAAAGTAAGTTTTATAGAAACTAAGTGTAGAGATTCACCAGATTATTAGATCATGTTTATTACTCATGTTTTAAGATGTTTTCAGCTTTTAGTTTATTCCAGCCTATTGGTGAGTTTACTTACACTTAGCATGCATATTTTACAATTACGTATGAAATTAGTTTTACTTATTGCATTCACTCCTGCATACTCAGTACATTCCAGAAGTACTGATCCACATATACGTTTGTGTGGCTACATTTCTCATAATATAGGTACCAGTTGTAGCCCGTACATCACGATCAGACAATTACAGATTCCAGTTAGCAGGTGATGAGTTCTCCTACTTTGGAAACTCCAGACAATTTAGTTCATATACAATTCATTTACTTTCATGTGTATTGATTAGTGGTAGTTAGAAACATGTCCCAACTATCTATAGTCAGTATAGTAGAGGCTTCATAAATGTCAGTCAGAGTCAGTTATGTAAATTTCAGTTTCATTCTTCAAATTTATCAGATTGTAAAGCTTCATCAGTATTATATATATTTTAGATCTTTAGTATGACTATGTTTTCAAATAGTAAACAGTTATTTATTATTCCATAATTCAGTTGCTTAACAGTATGCCAGTTCATGGGTTAGCTTGGGATCACTTGTGGTTTCAAGCGCCGTGTGACGTCTTGGGACAGATTTTCGGGGCATTACAAAGACATTGAAGGCCACTATTTTTTTATGCTCCTTGACATGCCTTTTTAATGTGATTTTATTCATAAGCCATGAGGTTTTCACGTAACTCACATAAGTTATTTTATCTAGATCTTTATCATCTAGAATGGTAGCTTTAGTCTCCCAGACTTTAGGTAAGCTTTTGAGAAGTTTTCTTACTTACAGCCTATTTGGATAAACCACTCCCAATGATTTAAGTTTAGCAATAATTTTTCTAAATCAATAAAATATTGATTCAATGTTTTCTTCTTCAGTCATTCAAAATAATTTGAACCGTTCACCAAGGCGTTGATTCTGTCTTCCTTAACCTTCGAGGTTCCCTCATATGTGATTTTTAGCTTGTCCCACATTTCCTTTGCAGTTTCACATATTGACATTTTGTTGTATTCAGATCCACTGACTTCACAATAAACAAACTAATAGCTCTTGCATTAGCTTATATTATCTCCCGTTGTTCTTTGGTAATATCAAAGATTTCCAAATCAATCTTATTGCTAGTTGAATCCTTGCTAGTTAAATCTCTTGAAGTGATTTTAGGGATGGATTGTGGTCCTTTCTTAATGATCACCCAAGCTTGAAAGTCATTGGACTAAATGAAGATTTTGAACCTTTCCTTCCAATGAAAGTAATGTTGTTCTATTGAAATATGAAGGTCGATTTGATGAATGTCTGTCTTGCAAGATTCCTCCAGGTATTTATTAGTTAGCCATGAAATCTTTGTCTCACGTGTTATTAGGCGATCGATGGGTGAGGCCTCACTCTGATATCAACTGATACTCAAGAGATGGGGGGTGAATTGAGTCCCTTTTTGAAATCTGTTTAAGTGCAGTCGACTGAATTGGTGTTTTAGTCGACTTACCTGCAAAACAAGGTTAGTGCAACAAATAATAAGACAAGAAAGATAAAGTCAAATTGCAAAGTATTGACACAGTGATTTATACTGATTTGAAATACCTTTGTGGTGCCTAGTTTTGGTTTTCTTAGGTTGCAAGGGTTCCCTTTAGAACAAATTTGATGAATTAAAGTACAGTGAATAGCTTGATGTTTTGTCCTTGAACTGAAACAAACTTCAGTTCTCTCTTTGGTCACAACCTCAACTTGTAACACCATCTATTTCTTCTCTTTTTTTCTTTCACTTGTAGCAAAATTGTTATCTATGATTTCAGTGAATTTGCACTGATAAGAAATACTTAGACTATTTGTTCAAGTGAAGATATATATTGATACTAAAATAGAAGAGCAATCTAAGAGAGAGGTCAAGAATCATTCCTTTGATTCTTAATTGATTGCTCTATAAGGTAACCCAAGGTATTTGGCTCAATAACTCTTGAATTTGATTTGAGTTAGATGAGTTGAGATCTCCATAGATCTTATTGATTGATTGATTGAGGTATTCACAACAGAAAAATGTCTAGCTAGATGATATAAGTGTTGATTCCTTTTTTTTTCTTGTAATTGTTAAGAAACTTTTAGGGATTATATGAAGACACTGATTTGATATTCATTTATATGCAACTTTGGCCTCTTAAGTTTTCCTTGTATGACATTAGTCTTATTTGGTGATTTCTTGTAAGTCTTGATTTTATCCTTGATATTTCTTTCTTGTGTGCTTTGATGATGTGTTATTTTATGCAATAGAAGAAACATTTTTAGAGTCACCGTTAAAACAATTTCGAGCTAACAGTATACATTAAATGTGAATAATTACAATTTCAATGTTTATTCCTACAACCCATGAATATCATTAATATGAGTAAATGATAAAATAATAACATTTATCATTCAATTTATGATTTTTAAGCACTGTGTAAAATAAAATGTGTCCAACTAAAATAAAACAGAGAAAGTAATTATTTTAAGATAAATAGTTTTAGTAAATATAACAACTATTTTGAGATGAAGGAAGTAAGTCATAGTTAAATAAAAGAGTACGATAGTAGGAGCATTACTATTAATATTACTAATAGGAAAACTAATTAAACAATGTCCAACTACTTACTAATCTTCGATCATAATCTTTGATCTTATCTAGGGTTATATCCTCTATCGATAAGGTGTGGATGTATCATCTCTTGTCTAATCACTTCTCCCAATACTTCTTTTACGTACCTTCACCTCTCCTAAAATCAACCATAGACAATCTCTCATATCTTCTCACTGATGAGGCACACATGCATCTTCTCAATTTCGTCTCTCTTGTCTTGTCTATGATGGAGACATTCTCATATTATCATGTATATATTTTTTTGCATCTCTCTTAATGTGCCAAACACGCCCACCTCAACATCCTCCACACACAAAAAAGGCTTTAACATATGTGCTCCTTTAAACTTATTAAGATATTTTATTTAGATATTCGATCTAAGTTACGGTTTCATTGAACACCTCAATTTTGTGTTTCAATTATAAACTTTCAATTTAATTTTGAAAAAGAAATTGTGTGTATTTTCATTCGCTTGTTAACAATTTAAGTAACCACATACTTAAATATAGCATCTCCATTAATTATATACATCAATTTTAAGTAAAAAAATAAATGAGATTTTATAGCTTATTGAGACGAATATTTGTAATTATGAAAAATGATGTTTTATGTGGTTAAATTGACACGTCTTATATACACATAATTTTTTTAAAAAATTGAATAAAAAATATCTCATTAAAACAATACTTAGGAATTAACGAGTTCAATTGAAACAATCCAGTTTGAAGGTTAATTGTCAAAATGAAATATTTTGACAAGTATAAAAGCGAGTTATATATTACTTTCTTCGTCCATTTTTGTTTGTCCACTATTAACGTGTCACATGTCTTAAAAATAACAAAGAACACGATTAATTTTACTATTATATTACTTTAAAATATATAAATTTGCCTAAATTTAATACTCTATAGAGAATTTTTTTTTTTTTGAATATATTTATATTTTACTATATATAAGAGAGAGTATCAATTTTTGGTAGTTCTCACAAGGCTATTATATTAATTTAATTAATTTCTTAATTGTATGATATTGTGACATTTGGTCGATATAGATGAAGTTACTTCGTCTTCTTTCTTGCTATAATATATGGACCTTTGCACTTGGGGCATGTGTCATAATATGAGAAACTATTATTAAGTTTTTTTCTTGTAATTTTAATTGTTTGATTGACTTTTTTAACAAAAAAAATTGGGGGCAGAACTGGAAAAGGTATGAAAGAGATTACAAAGCGAAAAACAAACATTTGCCAACAAAGTGAAGTTTAGATAGCCAATCAACTAAACTATTCAAATTTTCATATTATTTAACTAATCGATAAATGATTTTTAGAATCTTCCATTATAACGATTTGTTTCTTATACTTTCATATTATTAGTTAAGTCAGTTGCAAAATATAAACATCAAATATCTTATAATTACTTTTATTTATTAAATGACTTGTATTGCATGTTTTATGAAGTAAAGATCAATACTTTAATTTCTTTCTTTACTATTCACAAGACCAAAAAACTTTAATTTGACTATCTTTTATTATTTTTTAATCAAAATTAATTATTTAACTAATTTTTGTAAATGAAAATAGACTTTATAAAATTAATATTTTATATAAGCTTTTATTTAAAGTAGCTTAAGAAAAAAATATATATTTTAATCGTAGAGAACTTTCTTCTGCGACATGAATAGTCCTACTCATAAGACCAAAAAGCCTAAATTTGACTATCTTTTGTTATTTTCTAATCCAAATTAATTATTTAATTAAAATTTATAAATGAAAATGGCCTTAATGAAGTTAATATTTTATATGAGCTTTTATTTAAAGTAGCTTAAGAAAAAAAATATTTTGACCATAGAGAGCTTTCTTGCATGAATAACTCATCACTTTTTTCTTCTTTCTTAGTATTTATATTTAATAATTTATTTTTCATAAGAAAGAATTTTGTACAGATACTGTGGAGATGAAGAAGAGGAAAAAAATGAGGGGGTTAAAATTAATTATTGGATGAGGTTATATTTTATTTTTATCAAATCGAATATAATTTTGATGTAGTATTTCTTAATTATTTTTTATGCATTGAATAAAATTTTTTGTGGACAATTTTATCCATTGTTTTTGAAAATATCAAACATACTTCATATACTAAAAACTAAAATGATTGATAAAGTAAAAAATTAAATAATGAAATAAATAAAGATCAAATATTTTTTAAAATATCTTTTTGATCAATTGAGAATCAATATTTTGAAGCTTAAACTATAGAGAGAATCAACTGATTCTCGATGTTTATTTCAGTGCGTGAGTCTAATTTTTTTTTCTTAATTTAATATAAAATTATGCTTAAAGCATCACATTTAACTAGCATAAATTCTTCGCACACAAAATTATAAATAAAATTATGCATGTTCCATAACACATAAAAAGACTTGAGCAAAATAATCAATTCATTTGATGACTTTCCCGTTCACTTCCAGATGAACTTGGATTGAATTAAGAAATTAGAAAAAAAAATTAATTATATATTCATAAATTAATTTAATTATATTTTTAAATTTTTATAATTTTATAAGTTATAATTATTTTATATATTTTAAATTATATTATTTATAAAATATTAAATTATTTGAATTTGAATCCAAGATTAACACGGATCTTACAAAATTAGTTGAATAGAATTATGACGGACGAAATAGAATATGTCAAAAATAAAAATATAAAGAAAGAGAGAGAGTGCAGTGGATAGATATTTTGAGACGTGTATAGGGGTGAAATGGTTATTAGCAGAATTGAAAAGGATAGGTGAATGGCCAGCTTTCACAGATCTCTCTCACCACGTCATTCCGCACCACAGCTTTCAAGTTGTTCGAAGTCTCTGGATAACCCACCCCTCGCCCACCTACAAAAACAACTACCATTCAAAGCCTTACCAGAAACAAAATACGTACTCCATATTTTCTTCTGCATAAATCTCTCTGCTTGCATTTGTCTGCATACATATTCGGACTTACCATTTGCAGGTCGGAGAATTTGATCGGAGCAAGTTGCGATCGACGATCCGAGTTGAAAGTTCGTTATCCTAAGTGTCCTGTGTTAGCTTTCTTTTATATTCCCTTTTGGTTTTTGCTCCATAATCCCCCCCCCCCCCCCTCCCTATTGAATTTCCTTATTATAGGTATGCAGGTCATATGAATTTTCGCGCTATTGTATAGTATTATATTGGAAGTATTGTCAGGCCTATACTGGCGCCTTTCCATATTGATTTGTGTTTTTTTTCCTACTTTTAGAACTTGAGTTACTATTCGTTGCATTTCGTTCTCTATTGTCTCAAATGATTGTGTCGGTGCATTTATAGGTTTTGTGTGCTTAGATGAATTAGGATGGATTTGCCTTTGTTTGTATGAGGAGAGATACTTTTTGCGGAGTTTATAGAAATTGTGTTGGTTGTGCTCTGATCTAGGTTCCATTTTCGGTGGAATCTATAAGAATTGTGCTTATTGTGCTATTGAGAATTTGAAATTGTCTTTGTGCCTTAAGATCATGGATGATTGGTTTTTGTGTTGTTGTGTTACAACTGGTTGCCTTCCAAATGGCTCTGGTGAATTTGTTGTTTATGTAGTGTATAGATCCTTGTGGAATGCTGTGTTATGAGATGTTGATGAGCTTTCCAGCTTTGTGGTTACATTAACCGTATCTGCAATTTTTGATTCATTGAGTATGGATAATCCTCAATTTCGGGCATTTGTCTCTGTTGATGGATTGGCTGAGATGTTCGTTTTTGAGTGTTTGAGCAGAAGATCTCCGTAGGAACGATTCACAATCAATTTAGCTTCCTTTGGATGTTGAGGAAATTAAAGATCTCCGTCGGAACGATTCACAACCAATTTAGCTTCCTTTGGATGTTGAGGAAATTATCTAATTTTACTCGTGGCCTTGGCAAAATTATTGTTAAATATATTGGTGCCCATAGTTTTGAGATATGGGGTACCTTGAACTTGTGTCTTGAGTGTTTGAGCAGAAGATCTCCGTAGGAACGATTCACAACCAATTTAGCTTCCTTTGGATGTTGAGGAAATTATCTAATTTTACTCGTGGCCTTGGCAAAATTATTGTTAAATATATTGGTGCCCACAGTTTTGAGATATGGGGTACCTTGAACTTGTGTCCGAGTGGTTTAGTTAAGAATGGAGGCCGGCGTTGGAAAGTGTTTCAACTTTCAATTGTATACGATGGTTAATTTCGTGAACACCTGCCTAGATGGGAAGAAGTTGGGCTTGTACTGAATGTGATCAGAACAGCTGGGAGGCTGTTTTAGCACAACTTTAGCTGGCTTGTAGGTCTTTAGATCTGCTCTGCTTATTATGTGCGATTTTAGTACATACGATCAGCTGGGAGGCTGTTTTAGCACAACTTTAGCTGGCTTGTAGGTCTTTAGATCTGCTCTGCTTATTATGTGTGATTTTAGTACATACGATCATTGATGTTTTGTGACAGTATGTAAATTGCAGCTATCAATTAAAATTCCAATGAGAAATTAAGTGTTTGGAATTGTAAGATCACGTGGAAAAAATTGATGAAGAATTTCTTTCTTGCACTGTTCCTTTTGTCCTGAAGACTGGGACAATAAACACAAGCATTTCTAAGTATGTATCTGGTTAATCTGAAGTTGCAAAGCCGGTGTTTGAATCAAATGGAAGTAGTAGTCGTGAATCCTTCTCTTTGGACATCTATCTCAATCTTCTGTTCAGTTTGTTAATCACTCTGTTTCCTTTTTCTATTTTGCGTTCAACTTTTGATACTGGTATCCGTTGAGGCTATTGGTATTTGTAGTTTTCACTTTTCCTTTAGTAGGCTGACTTAGGATTGTGAGTTTCAACTTTCAAGTGCCTTCCAGGCCTTCTGGTTTGTTTTATCTTCCAACCGATCTAATCTTGGTCTCCTGAAGGAGATCATCTAGTATGTGTGGTGGTAGCTGTTCTTGACTGATGGTAATGATGTTGTACACTTTACCCATTTCCGTATGAGAGGTAGATTGTTGGACCGTGGAAAATAAGATATTGTGGCACGTCGCTTTTTATTTGCAACTTCAGTTTTTGTGAATTTTAGTAAAATGTTAGGCATGTGCAATGATGAGGCCTTTCATTAACAAAGATAAGCCTCAGGGCAAAAAGCTGAATTAAAACAAAGGGAAAAGAAAGACCAGAGAGTATGGACCACTTGGATGTTTTGACCCAATGGATAACATTTTCCTTTCTAACTATGAAAGAATCTAACTAACTGTTAGGAATGTATAAAATTCTTCTTCAGGGTAAGATTCCCTTGTTGAAGTGGCATGTGCAGAATCTCAGACAGAGGTAGGGTTGTCTGTGATGGACAACAAATAATTCATCCCTGCAGTCCCACACTTTTCCCAATATTTTTCTCTCAGGACGGGTTTGATTGTTGTCCATTGCTTTTACGTTAGGTTGGACTATCCTTCATCAGTATCTCTTTAAATGGAGTTCTCCAAGAATGAAGTCATCATGCAATCATTATTATCTACTGCTGGACGCTTTGGAGCTCCACAATGCTTCACGATAGTTCTAGTTTGGGTTCCTTTTGAACCTACTTGTGGATTCTTGTAGATCAACTTATTTTGATGAATTCTCATGGTGGAGTTTGCTGATTGGAGCTCTCAGCCTTTGTTGGAATTTGTTGTTGCTGGTTTCAATTGGTGTTCATGTGCGACAACACAACATTGTCTGGGGTGTTTTGCCCATTCGGAGGGGCAAGTAGACCTGCCTTTGTAGGTTTAGGATTTTTCCCTTAAACTGTTTCCTGAATGCAGGGCTTGTAGTTGTTAAATTCATCCATAAGGCTCAATGGGAGACGTAGTAATTGAGCATTCAGGGACGCCACGTTGTGAGGCCTTAAACTTGCAAAATTTTACAACATCTGAGAATGATGCTGATCTGGTTCAGAGTTTCCATGGGGGCTACTTGCCTGAGGATGGTACATGTGTAGAAAAATCCACTTCTACTGAAGCCCTTGACAGAGGATACTTGGAATATGGGTATGTTCTCCGACTCTTTCATGATGGTAAACTTATGTCTATTTTGTACAATCATTCTTGGTTGATCTTTGATCACGTATTCTGTTGTAATACTGAAGGTGTAGATACATATCATAATATATGTTTGCTACACCTCATACATAGTGGATGTTATGATCATCAATTAATCTCTGATGTGTTTTTTTCCCCAGCTGTTCACACTATCGGCGTAGATGTCGCATTAGAGCCCCATGCTGCAATGAGATATTTGACTGCAGGCATTGTCATAATGAAGCTAAGGTAAGACCTGAGGTAAATACATTATCTCATCACAAAAAAATAAAAAGGAAGGATGAGGGGGTAAGAGCTGATAAATGATGGGAGTCATAATTTGGGCAATAGACAAGCTAATTGGTGATGGAAGCTTACACTTACGAATAAGTATAATATGTCTTGTCTGTGGCTAAAGAGGTGCATAATATGCTACATAAGTAAGATTCCAGTTAATAAGATGCCTGCATCCAGTGGTATATGCAAAATTGTTTGAATGTGTGCAATTCTTTTCTTTAACCTTTTGATTGCAAGGCACCTTGGTTTACACCTCATAGAATCCATTGTGGGCAGCTACGGGTCATTTAGATTTTACCTTATCAGCAAAGATTCTAATTTTGTTCGCAATGATTACTCATCTTCCATGCTTGGCTGTTAAAAACTTTACTGCCATATTTGCTTGTCTACAGAACAATATCAGCCTTGATCAGAAACTACGACATGAGATTCCTCGTCACAAGGTGGAAAGGGTAATGCTCCTGACTGGGACTGTTGTACTACTTTGCAGATAACTTTTCCCTATATAGGGTTCTCTTCCATTCCCTCATTTTCATCAGCTAGCTTCACCTTCTCTTCACTTAATTTTGTATGGAATCTGAACATGATGCATCTGAACATGATGCGTAAGAAAATATATATTCTCATTCGTTGTGGTTCTTTGCAGGTTATATGCGCACTTTGTGATACTGAACAAGAGGTGAGTGGTGGTTATGTCATTCCTTCTTTACACACTTTTATATGGTCATGATCTAAAGTATTTTTGCAATTGAGCAACACAAGACTCTTGCTTGAGCATGTTACACTTCATTGGGCAAGAACTGAGTTCTCTTGGTTTTGAAGTTTTCTATTCTAGCTATAAGCAGTTTGCGTTCTGACCAGTTATCACTCCTCTACCAGGTTCGTCAAGTTTGTATTAATTGCGGCGTGTGCATGGGGAGATATTTCTGTGAAACCTGTAAGCTATTTGATGATGATGTAAGTTGAAACTCTACTCACTTTAGTTTTTCACGTGAGGATGGTTGATACATACATTGAATTCAAGGAGTGGATAGTAACAGGAAATGCAGCTGTAAGTAAAATATTTAATGTGCTGACCAACCTCTGCCCATTTTTCATGTTGCAGATATCCAAGAGACAGTATCACTGCAATGGTTGTGGCATTTGCAGGTATTGTTACTTTGCTGAAATTCCACTGCCTTCCCCATTCTGCTTATCCTTTTGTCGTCCTTCCTCTTTCTCTTTGTCTGTCATTTCTGTTGAGGCTCTGGTAGAGAGAGAAAGCAACTTAAGAAAAGGAAATGACACCATAACACCTTTGCTAACAGCTTCCACTTGCAATAAGCATTCAGTTCCAATTCATCTGAACATTCATTCTTGCCCTGTATGTTTGATGTCTAAGCTCTGCATGAATTTTGATGTTGGTGTTTTATTTTGATTATTTTCTTATTTCTAGGATTGGTGGAGCGGAGAACTTCTTCCACTGTTCCAAATGCAGTAAGTCTCAGTCGTCCCTTTGTTTATCATATACTCCCATCCTATGCATGCCGTACACTCCATTCGGTTTAGGAATTTCTTCTCTCTTACTGGCTGATGGTTGTGGGGTACAGGATGTTGTTATTCAGTTCTCTTGAAGAATGGTCACCCCTGTGTTGAGGGGGCAATGCATCATGACTGTCCTGTTTGTTTTGAGGTATGCATTGCGCATAAAACTTCTCTTCAGTTTCTTTTACCCTCATTTAAACCTTTACTGTGATCAGCATTTTGTTCCAACCGAATGAATTGAGAATGGTGGTTATATGCAGTATCTCTTTGAGTCAGTAAATGATGTAACAGTCCTGCCCTGTGGACACACTATTCACAAGAACTGCTTGAAGGAGATGCAGGAACACTACCAGTAAGTTAGTGTTATTTTTAATTGTTCTTTAGTTTCCACATGTGAGGGTTGCCCATACGACTGAACTGAGCTTTATCTTTGCAACAGATATGCTTGTCCACTCTGCTCTAAGTCGGTATGTGATATGTCAAAGGTGTGGGAGAAATTTGACCTGGAGATTGCCTCAACACCGATGCCCGAATCCTATCAAGACAAGAAGGTGAGTACATTTTCTGAACTGCTCTTAGTGCTGCGTCAATGTGCCGTACGAGCGTTAAAAAGTAACTGAAATTTGTGATAATTGCAGGTTTGGATCCTTTGTAATGATTGTGGAATTACCTCAGAAGTGCAATTTCACTTTGTGGCCCAGAAGTGTTCATGTTGCAGATCTTACAACACCCGCCAAACAAGAGGCAGATAGAGGGATCAAATATCAAAAGTCGGTCTGGCTTTTATGTGAAAATGATCCCACAGCCGAAGTGGGTGGAGTGGTAATTCAGAGTGGGAAGACATTGAGCTTTTTAAAGCTAAGCTTGCAGAAGAAACACTGGAAGGAGAAAGGGTTCTAATACGATCTTGCTTGTAGCTCTTGTGGGGTTATTTTGTGTTCGCGTTCTTCATTTTATTCACACTGTTGTATGTGTGGCTAGCCTAGGTGTTTTGGCTCAGTGTTTTGTTGGCATGTCTGATGTCTGTAGCTTGCTTGTAAAAATGTTGCAAGTCAGGTGGCTGAGAGAGACTTGATGAGTTGTGTGATATTGTAATGTTAAGGGTCATTCTTAATAATAGTGTCATTCTTAATAATAGTATCATTCTTAATAATAGCATCTAAGGCATAGATGGGGTTGGCTTTCATATCTTGGTTCTTCAACTTCTCTTTCGCTGGATTTAACACTCCTTGGTCCCTACTTTCTTTAAGAGTAGTTTGTTTTTGTTTCTCCAGCTGTTTGGTATAGCTATAGGCCAAGTAATGCAAACGTACTTTTTCACCTTACTCTTCGTTTGTTAAAACCTATTTTGGCTTGTATCCGTCTCGGAAAGGGGCATCCTTGATTTATCAGCAGAGAAGAGTGCAAAAATTCTCATGAACTTTCCCCTATAGCTCACTTGATAAAAGCATCGCTATCACAAACTCTAGTCACTTACTATCCTTACGCTGGAAAATTAACAGACAATCCTAGTGTTGATTGTAACAATATGGGTTAGTGGGTATTGGGTGAAATATGGATCATAAAAAATAAAATAAAAATCAAAAGGAAAAAGTTTCTTCCGTTAAGTTTTTAAACTTTTTCGGACTTCCAGTTAGTTTGGAATACTTTGCACAGGTTAATGACATTGTTGTCCCAAAAAAAATTCCAAATGACTTTAGTGGGATATTTGTAATAGTTGAATGATAATTTGAGTTTTGCTCTAGGTATTTGCATTAAAACGAAATACCTTAACAAAACATTTGAAGCTACTCCAGAGTAAAAATTATGAAGGGCACCTCGTCTAAATTACCCCATGTATTCTTAGATAGCAAGATATTAAAAGAGGGAGAAAAACGGTAGTGCCTTTCAATTTTCTAACGTGCTGTACATTCTTTCTTCATGTTTTTGGACTAAAGTGACAGATGAAAAGAACACTTGACTGACGAGAGGAGCGACCCTTATCTGCGCTTACTTTCACCCAACCCAAGTTACTTAAATTGGTAACATCACAAAAAGGTAAAAGGGAAAAGGAAACATAGACAAGATACAGCAAGAAGAAACCAGGTATAAAGGGGCCTGGTGACTTACTTCACATACACTACAGTATAGCACATGGCCTCAACATTCTCTCAATCTCCCAAACAGTGTTCTCATGGTAACAATATTAAACCCAAAGGGGCCTCTCAAAAGTGAGGGTGTTTCGAGTAGTTAAGAGTACTGGAACACGTGTGTGCTTATGGCTATATAGTGTCAGTGTTGTTTGCAAGTCACATCAGCGCAGACGCAACATTGTGTCATGGTAGTGTTAGCTATGGGAGACTTTGAGCAATGCATCTATGTGAAAGATCGACATCTGATCATGTAACACGAGAACATACCATGTCCTGAACAGAAGCACAACTGGGGTAGTTCAACCTAAAGAAAAGGAATGGATCTACAAAGCACTACAATTTTAACTATGCCTCAAACCCAAACAAGTCAAGATCTACTCCATGAATCTTCACTATTGACATTGCTCCATTTAAGCTCATCTTAAATAGAAAAGAAAACTAGAAGGTATTAGAAGTTTTGTATTTTCTACTGGTGAATCTTTACAAAACAACAAGATTCCTAGAAACCATAGGGTCTAGATTCAAGAAAAAGATGGGCATTTGAGGATCAAAGAAATGAGCTAGGATGAAACAATTAGTTGAGTTTGAAGAACAATAAAAGCAGAAACCTCAAGAATCTATGCTATCTTCACCTGACTTTAAAAGACCAAATCAACATTTACTAGCATAGGCGAAGCCTGAATCACAATCAAGAAAGCTTGTGACCAACACATTTTACATAAGCAGACAGCCACATTCTGATAGCAGCAAGAAATGAGAACACATGTAATGCATATTGTGATACTGGGATAAGTTGCTCGTCATATAAACCATAGTTACAAAATATTTTTATTCATCCCAACACCGGTGTCTTGGTCTACACCTGTAGAAGTCATGAAACATTTATATTCATCAACTTCGCCAGGTAATATTAGCAGGTGAGAAACCAAAAATGGGGGAGCCACTAGGATGCGCTACAACCCTTTTACTTTAGGTTTTTTTTTTTTTTTGAGATTATTCTCCGCTATTACATATCAAATTCAGAACTATGTAAAGCAAATTTTGCTGTTTGTGACCATTAACCACTAAGACCATGAGAAAGGAAAGACAGTTCACACAAGTAGCAATACATGCTCTGATCATCCATGGCTGCACAAAGATGCACAAAAACAGCTCTTAGGAAACAGATGACCAGGTGTCTCGTTGTTAACCAGTATGGTGGTTTCGTCAATCATGGGCTTAGTAGCTACAGCAGTGCAATTCCGGCATCCTATGTAGCAATGAACAAGCCGGTGTCCAAAACTTCATCACTGCTGTTTGGCTCAATAGTGCTTTCAGAACCATTATTGACTTTCTCCATTTCCTCATCAATTAAAATCTCCTCGGAACGACAATCCAAGCTGCAAAAAGCTTTCTCACCTCTGCAAAACATAATACGAGTTTTTAATATTAAAATCATCGAAGTCATTAAACTAGTTATTAATGCAGTGAATCTTAACAGACCTGTACATGTAAATATCCTCTCCATCGAGCTTCTTCTTGCAAGAGTAACAGAAGCGCAAAAAATCACTTGAAGGAAATGAAGTGACGACCTCTGAGCTCTCCGCCGCCTCAGGCAACACAGTTCTCTCATTCTCATTAGCATTCTTACAAAAATTGGGCAACTCATTGTTGTGACATTCTAAAATGCAGTCACAAAAAATATGAGTTACTTTGGCGTTGGGTCCATGGGTTCTCACACAGGTATAATCCTCAGAAAGTTCAATATCACTTGCCGAAATAGAACCAACTAAGCTAGTGTTAGAGCCAACAGATGTTGGTATATCACTCAATTTAGCACCACCTGCTGGATTGCCCAATTTTGAGCAACCTCTAACACATTTAGTACGTGAAACCACCGAACTTATTCCATTTTCAAAACCAACAGTTGCAGTACGGTTCGCCAAGCTTGGGAAACGTGAACTACACCTTCCAGAGTCAAGAGAACAAGAACGAAAATTTCTCGATAACTCATGATCCGACAGGGCTTCTCCAATTCCAAACACAACATCAGAATTACCCTTTTCAAGATTCGAGCTTTTAGCCAAAGTATGAGGATAAACCGATATATCCTTAGGGAGTGACTTAGGTTCCTCAAGAGAACCAACAACACAGCTTTTAAAATCATGTGTTTTGTTCCTCATTTGTGTACCAAAAATAATAGTTTTACTGTCTGATGATCGAAGAACTTTCCCAGATTGTTTCATTTCATCATCAAGAGAATCTACAATGCCAAGGCCTACTTTAGTAGTACAACCCCAAGTTTTGTTAACCCCCTCACTCCTTAAGGGGTTGCCTAAATTTGAAAAGACTCTAAAATCCAGTGGAGAAGTAGGACTTCTCACTGAATCAGATTCTGAACCCTTGGGATTAAGCCCAACAAACACACCAGGAACATTGAAAAAGGAACAATTTTTATGTTTCCTAACCAAAACATCAGATTGAAAATAGGAATCTGAGATACCATCAGATGTCAAATGCCCCATGTGTTGAACTTTCTGGTGTGATCTGGACCTCTTCCTCAACATTATCCTTAAACCCTCAGCCCCTAAAGATCCACCAACACCTGCATCAAGATTAGATATTTTTTCTTAATAAAAAAACAATTTAAAATTCAAGAATGTAAAATTTATATATCTAAAAAGAAAAGAAACAACCCCAACTGAGAAAATCCATCATACATCTAAAGAACATCTACATTAAAGCTCGCATTATCAAGAATCCACAAGACCCAAAATAAATTATTAAAGAGATTTTTTTTTCCAGAGAAAATAAATAGTCAGAAATAAGAAAAATGAGTCAAAATCAAAGAACACCAAAGAGTCAACAGGAGAAAGACCTCAAAATGTAGATTAGGGCCAGAATAAAAGTTATTTTTTTTAAAAAAAAAAAAAAGGAGAAAAAATTATAAAAACATTTGAACTACAATAAATAAATATCCAAAAGCAAGAAATAAAAATCAACATTGACATCTCTAATCAACTACAAAACAAGAAAAATGATTGAATCCACATAAACCCCATTTCAGGATTCAAAAACTTTGGGTCATGCAAAGCACAAAAATCATCAAAAATGAAAGTGGGGTTTTATTTTTCTTGATGGGTTTTCATTTTTGTTTAAAAAAAAAATCCTTTTTTACTTTCAAGGGGATACACACATAAGAGGGAAAACCACCTGGTAGATTAGTTTCCAGAAGCTTCAAAAATGGAGAGAAGAAAGAAAGAAAGAAGAACTATAAATGCAAAGAGCTCTCTCCCTTTCTCTCACAGTTGTGTGTGTGTGTGTGTTGGCTTCTTCAGTACATCTTTTTCTCTCTCCTTTTTTCTCTTTCTGTTTCTCTCACATTGCATCAAAATCAGCAACAGAGAGAGCTTCTCAAATACACTTCCATTTTCTCTTTCTGTGTAGAAAAATGTTTTGGAAATACAGAATACAACACAAATGCCTGTATAAATACAGTGGATGTAGTGTGAATGGATATATGTACTAGTGTGAAATGTATTCCCTACATTTTTCCAGCCAAATTCATTGTTTTCATTATTTTGGGGGATAGCAAAATATTTTTTTAATTAAAAAATATCTCAAATTAATTGTAGTTTTTAATTATTTTCAAGATATTTATGATTACTTTGGTTAAAAATAAGCTATTTAAAGATCATAATAATCAAAATATGTCAAATGAATTATTTTTTTTGACTAATATCAAGATATTTATGATTTTTTTAGCTGAAATAAATTATCTAAAGATTATAATAATTGAAATATTTGTAAAGAATATGTCAAATTAATTATAGTCTTTGGTTAAATATCAGAATATTTATGATTCATTTGGTTGGAAATAGTTATTCGGAGATAGTAATGATCGGAATGCTTAAGAAGAACATATAAAATTAATTGTAATATTTTAGTTAATATGAATACGTTTATAATTAGTTTGGTTGGAAACAAGTTATCTAAAGATCATACTGATAGCATTATAATATATAATTAAATAATGATGAATTAAATTAAGTAAAAATAATATAATGTAAATATGTAGTATTTTTATTGTTTGACCTCTACAAGTAAGAGAACTTTTTACACAAATGTTTATAAAACTAGAGGTGTGTGGCTCGTGTTATCACGAGTCCAACGTAAAAAAATGTATTAAGTATATTTATTTTCTATTACATAAAAATAGGTGATTTCGACCCCTTATATAATTATAAAAAAAAATTCATCTACTTTCACTTAATTACATACCATGCTTCAATATATAATGATTCCATTATTTCATCATAGTGGTTTAAATATTTAATATCTATTAATTTATATTAATTAACTATAACTACATATTGGAAGTAATTTTTTTTATTTATTTAATTGGATATCATGTTCAAAACTAATTTGTTACCACAAATTACAATAATTAATAATTTAAAATATTTAAAAGACATAAAAATTTAATTGACTTTCATTATTTTAACAATGCCACATAAATTGAGATAAAAGAAAAAATACTGCAAATCATAATAATTAACAACCTAAAATATTTAAAAGATATATAAAAATTTTAGTTGACTTTGAAAACTGTATCGAAGCCACATAAATTGAAACACAAGGAGTAAATATATTATTTGATAATTATGTAAAAATTATTATAAATTACGATAATTAACAAGTTAAAATTTTTTTTAAAAATAGATAAAAGTTTTATTCAACTCTCAAAATTTTATCGGTGCCGCATAAATCATGACAAAATAAAAAATTATCTTAATTAATTGCAACTAAATATTTAAAGTAAATCAATTTTATTATTTTAATTGACTTTTATATAGAAAATTAATCTTTTTATTTATTTATTTTAGTAAATTTAAATTTTAAAATTATTTTTTTCTTATATAGAAATAATAATATTTAAACTTAACTTTAAATTTTTAAAGTACAGAATTAATAAATTTAATTTAATAAAATAATTTTTAATGCATATTTTCTTAGAATTTGTGTTGGGTCAATATGTATCAAGTTAAAAAGAAATAAAGAAAAATATATAGTAAAATTTTATTATTGTGAAAGATAAATATAATGCACTATCCAATAATATTTAATAATATCATATATTGCATATGCAAAATATAGCATCATATATTTAATTAAAATACTACTCTGGTGAGTTATCGATGATTACTATCATATAAAATTATATTAATTTTTATAGTAATAACATAATCAACCGCTTTTAATTAATTATTATGAGTCATCTAGGTATTAAGAAAATAAATAATATTTAATAAAAATTAAAATAGATATAAAATGCGAAATTAACTCTTGACGTTTTAAATTAAATTGTCGTCTTTCAAACAATGATTTTACTATATCACCACTTATTATAAGTCATTTATGTATTAGAAAATTAAGAATAACAAAATGATATGTCAACATAAAATATTTGATTGACTATCAAAGTTGTATTAGTGCCACATAAATTGGGACAAAAGAAGATATAAAGCAACATATATTATTTGAAAATGAAATAAAAAGTACTGTAAATAGCAATAATTAACAATAAAATTTTTAAAAGCTGACTGATTTCTGCTTCAGCCGCTTCAATCGTGATTTTAATATATCATCCGTAATTAATTATTATAAGTCACTTATGTATTAGAAAATTAATAACATTGAATCCATGATTTCCCTATATCACCTATAATTAATTATTATAAGTTATTTATGTATTAAAAATAAATAATCTTTAATTAAAAAATATAAAATAAATATTTATGACATGTCTGATTAAGTTGGTTCAATCGTGATTTTATTATATCGCTCCTAATTAATTATTATAAGTCATTTATATATTAAAAATTAATAATATTTAATAAAAAAAAGTAAAATAGAAGTTTATGACATGTCTGCTTCAACCATAGTTTTACTAAATATCACCCCTAATTAATTATTATAAGTCATTTAAATATTAAAAAATTAATAATATTTAATAAAAATAAAATAGATATAAAAATGATAAATTAACTATTGATATTTTAAATTAACTTGACGTCTTATATGAGGTCCACTTAAATTTTTCACAAGTATTTCTTATAGTAATTTCGCTATGTCGCTTCTAATTAGTTGTTGTAAGTCATTTAAGACATTTATGCTTCGCTGCTTCAGTCGCGATTTTACCATATCACTCCTAATTAATTATTATGGTCATTTAAGCATTGTGCCACATAAGTTGAAATAGAAAAAATCTTATAAATCACAATGATAAAAAATTTAAATTATTTAAAAAATATAATTGGCTATCGTCGACACAAAACTCTGGACAAGGAGAGTAGCATATATTATTCAAAAATTACATAAAAAGTATTATAAATTACAATAGTTAACAACTTAAAATATCTAAAAATAATTTAATATGCTATATATTTCAAAAAAATTACATGAAAAATACTAGAAATTACAATAATTAACAACTTAAAAAATTTAAAAGATATAAAATATTTGGTCGACTCTTGAAATTATATTTGTGTCACTGAAATTGGAATAGAAGAAAAGTATTATAAATCACAATAATTTAAAACTTAAATTATTTTTAAAATATCAATGCCACCAAAATTTGGACTAGAAAAGTAATGTATATTAATTTCAAAATTACATAAAAAATATTATAAATTACAATAGTTAACAACTTAAATTATCTAAATACATATTAAAATAACTTATGTTAAACCCATGCTAGATTCCGGATGAATCCTAGAAAACATATGCAATTCTTTTATTAAAATTTTTTATTTAAATATATCAAGATTGAAAAGATAAATAAATATCTTAATGTTGGGCCCGTGCTTACACGGGCCACGCTCCTCTAATACATATATAGAGACACACACACATATTATATACATATATTAGCAAAACGTCAAGGAGCAAAGTGTTACAAAATGATTAGGTACATTTTATTTACATAAGATTGACATTTAATGCATCCTCAAATTTAGCTCCACAAACATAAGACTGAATCTGTTACATAAATGGATAATGTAAAATTAATGTTAGACAGGGTGTATTAAACTGAAAAAATAATTACTAATTGGTGTGGATAGAAACTTCACAATAACATCAAAATCTAAGAATGATAAAGAATTCACAAAGCTTTTTATGCATTCAAATGGACAACTCTTCCCATTCAACCAATCATATTAGTACTACTAAACATTGTTGGTATCTTCAATGCGCTATATGGAAATAAAAAGAACAAAATACCTACTTGTGTTTTCTTTTAAATAGATTTACAGTAAACTGGAATAAAATAACAACAACATAGCCAACACAATCTTAAAAGTGAAGTATGGGAAGAAATCATACCACGTGATGACTGTAAAACACCAATTACATGAAAAAGTGATCTAATTACAAGATAAATTGCATTGTGAAGCCACGATAAGGGTTGAGTTGATTAGTCCAAAGAGGTAGTACAAGTATTATCATAGTCCTTTTATGTACATTGTATCAATACGTTGTTATATCAGCTACAACTACTTACAGGTTTGAAACTCAAAGTCCAACATAAAAAAGCACGAGAACACAGTAGTTATGAGTTATGCATTATGGAACACCGGAAGAATAGATAAAGTTACAGAGATAGCATCCAACTACTGCATGACTAAAATTGATCCAATAAATTTTCAGATTAATTTTAGTAGAAATTAAATAAAAAATATTTAATTACGAATGTCAAAACAGTCAACAGTTATTTATTCTCAATATTAACACTAATTTTATTATTGATAACCGTGATGTTTGGACGAACTTTCAATATTAACACTAACTTCAACCAAATTAATTTTGACTTTTATCCAACACTTAAATTCAATAAATAAACTGAATTACATTAAATTATACTCCCCGCTAACATACTATTCTAACCAACTAATCAAAAAAATGACCAACAAAAAACAAGAATGATATGTACTATTGAAAATTTGGTTTGCTTTCCTTCTAATTGTCAGTCAATCTTTTTCTTGATTAGAATTTGTCAGATTGAGATTTAATTTGTTAGATAAAAATAATAAGTGAAAACAAACCTGCACACAAAAGAATAGAAAGAGTAGTCTTCTTCTATATACAAAAGGCATACATTACGTGTTAGATATATTCTATAGGATGTAGCAAAAAATGGCTTCAATTTTGTGATCTTTGAATGCAAAAGCTTCTTGAGTCCTATTTAGCATTGTCTTGAGAGACTACAGTTTTCATAACCTGCTCATTTCACTCTTCACTTCAGAGGCTTCATTTGACTTAATCCCCTCTTATTTATTTTTTTTCAAAATTTATTGGATATCTGGATTGTACTTTCTTTCATTTATTTTTTTCTCCCTTTCCTTCGTATTCATCTTCATGTATCTCTAGTTTTTATAGTTCCCCAATATTTATTTATTTTTTGATCATTTTCTTCAGTATTACCACTACCATCTTTATTATTTTTTATTTTAAATATAAACTTGTTAGCTGGATCACTGAATATAAATGAATGACACAGACAATTAGTTTACAATAATCTGATTAAATGAATGATACTCAAAATATTCAGTCATTATTTGAAATTTGTATATTCAGAGTGCTAGGCATTCAAGTTCAAATAGAACTTATTAAAAAGGTACATGTGAAATTTTTTTGAGGAAACACCAGTGATATTATGTTCACAAACAAATATTATTTACCTTTTCACAACAAATATTATAGACTTTATCTGAAGCGGGATGCACATTATTTCGACAACTTCATCAGCTATAAGTGTCATTACAGATTCACTGTCGTCTGTCATAGTAACTTCAAATTAACATCTATTATAAAAATGATCATGAAAACATTCATTAAATAAATAAGAATCTTAGATTATAAGTACAATGTGAAAAACTTTGAATTATTTGTTATACTTTGAAATAAAATTTGTAAATCAACGATAAATTGCACAGTAAAATGCTCTGCATGAATGAATTCTGATGAATACACACTTGCAATTTGAGCAATTCATAATAAAGAACTGTTGGCTTTTATTTGATAGCGAAAGTGCAACTTTTATGTAAATTATTTGACCCTAAGAGATTCAAAACAGTAAAAATTTTATTTTGTAATTTAAAATTTTATAAAAATTTGGTAAATGACATATGAAATTTATTGTTCTCTTACCGAGGATTGTTGTTGTGTATCAATGATGAATATGATCTTATATTGAAGGAAAATGAATTGAAGAGATCATATTGCAGTTGTAGTCTTTCTTTTGTAGTTGATCAACAATTGTTCATTTTCTCTGGTCTTAGAAGTAACAAATATAAAGAAAGCATTAAATTTTTTTTTATAGATTCATGTTGTGTGTGAGTGAGTTTTTTTTTTTCCAAAAAATATACCATGCTCTGAGCATAGCAACTCGTGGGTACGGAGGATTGATCTGAATCATTGTGCCGATCAGTTTTAATTTTATAGTTTAGTGTTTGTTAAGGATACTAAATATTTATATATGTGTTTACCTGATCTTGATTTTGAAATCTTTCTCACAAAAATGATCTAAAATTGATAAAGTATTTTTCAATTTTACTTCCATCATGATCAATAAAGATTGCCTAGAGAGTGAGTGATAGATTTTTTCCTACATAAAATGAGGAAAAAATATTTAGTGTTGTTATTATATGCAAAATGATTACAAATGAGAGTTCTGACAGTTGGTGTTAGATTGGAGCTATCAGTCATCGTTGCTCTTAATTGCCAATCAAAAAAGGGTTAGGACAGATTCTATAGTTTCAACATAAAGGTGTTTTCAATAATCAAGTGTGATTAGAAGGATACATTATCAAATATGAATTCAGCTTGTAGATAATAATTTATAAATTTTTATGCAATTATAAAACCATTAATGAGGTAGAGAATAGAATCGAAAGGTATGATAACGAAAAGATTGAGCAATGAATACAACTACTTGAGCCTGAAATTTCAAAAATGATAAAATTGTCCTTTTTGGCATTATGATCCTCATAAAAAACACAGGTGACAATCCAAATTCAAGTCAGCCACTCTACAAAAATCAAAGCTTTTCTTCTTTCACTGTACTTTGCTTATGGTTAATAATATAAATCCCGTCTTCTTCTATTTCACTTTATATGTATCACAAAAAATAAATAAATTCAAACAAGTAGCAATTTTCTCATTTCATCAATCAAAAAAGAAATCAATCTCACATTCACTTGTGCGACTACATACACTATGTATGTTATTATTATTGTTATAATGTGTAATCTGCCCAGAAAGCTTTTGATATTGAATTTTAGTATCTAGTTAGGATTCAATTTTTGATTTTCACTTTTTGTACCTTTTAGTTTTAAGTAATAGTACATTGGAATTCATGCTTACAACCACTTTCGTGTGGAAAAGTAAATTTATCTTAGTGAAAAGAAAAAGATTTTGCAGATCATTAAATGTTTAAATATATACAAATATAATCTCATGAATACTACAACAAATCATTATCAAAATTCTTTCTCAAATAATTAATTAATAGTAGTATTAGCACAAATCTATGCCAGTTCGACAATATTTTTGTTTGAATATAGAAGTAAATTACCATCATAAAAATTTAAATTCGTAGGCTTTTAAATCTCAAAATTCAGGTCAAGTCAGAAACCACAACCCCATATCCCTATTCCATAAATTTCATCTAGAACAAACTTTTTCAAGTAAAAAGTTAACTTTTTTCCTTCCTTAAATTAAGTCAATCAGAAATAACAATCCCACCACATCTAAAGCCAATAACACTACTTTTAATACACTAAGAAAGTAAGACGACTTCACGAGAAGAGTAAGTAAAATAAAAATAGTAAAATTTTGTATTTTCTAATTTTTCAATATAAGAAAGTCCTGAATTTTAGATTATTTATAGCGTATGTTGGCGAATCAACATTCAACACGATAACGAACATATCTTATAAATAAAACACATAAATAAATAGATAAACATATAAGTGAAGACACTTTAGAATAATAACTATAAAAAATATAAGGAGTTAAATATAGGTATATCGAATTCATAGATTTTAGATAGACGATCAAGATTGTTAAATGATGTGAGAGCAAGTTGGGTTGGAGGTGGCAGAAAGATTTCAAGATAATTTACTTCTTCTATAGGTTCAATAATGATACCTCCATCTATTATCCAAGTAAAGTCATTAATTGATTTTTCGTATGTGTCATTTGGTTTCTTAACAGTTGCGATAACACCAAGTACCTGTAAAAGGGGTGGAGCAGATCTGCAAAATGGTTTGTATCATCGCCGAAGCTAATTGTAATACCCCATATATTTTTAAGTTAGAAAATGAACCGTTATTCCTATACATGAAACCTCCTATTCTGTGATTCATATTGAGGTACATGAATTAGGATGATTATCCTAGTGATAATAGAGATTATGATGTGTTAAGCATGCTCATAAGAGTCACTTAGAGTAAGCCAAGCTAAGAACTTTTGAATCCACCAAGTTTTCGTGTGTGATTTCACATAGGTCATCTTTGAACAAGAATAACTTGGTTTATAGGTGGTATTTTGGCATATTTATACCCTCCAAATTGTATATAATTGAATAAGCTTTCCGTCGATACCAAATTCGTCTAAAACGGACATTTGATGAAGAAGTTATGGCGATTTAAAGTTTCCGCAGCGTCATTTCAGTCAGTAGCACATCGCGCCGTAAGCCAAAATGACGTTTGTCAATTTTTAGTGTATCTCCGTAATTCCACCACATCGCGGTGAGTTTTCAGGTCACAAACGGGGGGCAGCGCGATATCTCTGCGTCGCGTCGAGGGTCCAAATCGGGTAATTTTTACAGAAATTAAATGACACTTCTAGAGGCGTATTTGGGTCATCTTTCCACCCCTATATATTCCATAAACACGGAATTAAGCCCTTATTTCACTAAAACATACTCTTTCTCTCAAAATCCTCTCAAGAACACATTAGCATTTTCAATTGGGGATTCAAGTTCAAGCAAATTTCTCCATTAATCATCAAGAATCTTCCATCTAAGGTATGCGTAGTATTCATCTATGGATCCATTTCATTCATAGAGCTCAAGAACCATATTTTAAATATTATATTGTGATTGTCTTTTTGTGATATGACCATGTACACATTGATGTTTGTTGTTTAAGTTTCAAGATGATATCTAAAGTTGTGTTCATGAAGTATATGTGTTCGTTAGTTGAAATCCATGAACTTTATGTGGTTTAAAATGGAAAAATTCATGAAAACATAACTAAGCTAAAAGAATGCATGCAAAATGTTTGATAAAATGCTTAAGGTGATAAGATTCGTGTCCCATGATTTAATAGTGCTTAAATGACAAGTCTATACTCTATGCTTTATGATTTCACATGAATTCCACGTGATTGATATGCGTCGTTGTTGTGATATGGATTGAGCGTGATATTGAAGCTATGCAAGTGTACACATGTTGTATGAATTTCCCTTCTATACGTAAGATGTTGAGAACTATGCTTAGCGTGAAATCCCCTACTTATGATATGGAGAATTGTGGACTCCATTTTTATGATCAAGTCAATTATGTGTGTCAGTTTCCTTCCATCGAGTCCTGGGGGTACTAGTACCCAAAAAATATAGCTGTGTGCCTAGAGTCATGTCACGTTATCATGATAATCTCATTCAAGCCATGATCTATAGAACTCAGTCAGTTATGTGACTCAGGAAATCTCAGAAATCTCTTGATCTCAATAAATTCTCAGATAGTAGTACTATTCCATCAGTCAACTGAAGTCAGTTACTCAGTCCATGTATAACCAGTTAAATCATGTTCAGTCTCTTTAGATTGGAGTAGAAGTTAGCACCGAGTGAACCCAAGGATGGGAACTCACCTGCAAGTTTAGGGCGTGATTCTTAGTAGTCATCCTTTTGTTCCAGAACTACGTAGCCAGTGTAGGTTGAGACATCTTAACCTGCCAGATTAGGGTTGATGAGGTGACTTAACCTGTCAGTTTAGGGTTTCCACCGTTCTCATTCGAGTACCTTCCAGCAAAGTGTCACTCACAGTTGTCCTTACCAGCGGCGCAGTATTGACACCCGTCCAGTCGGGGCAGAGATTGGACCCCAACCTAGCTATATGCGTTATTGGGGCATATCGGTTAAGCAACTACCTCCCATAGTTTCAATCCCAGTCTCAGTAAAAGAACTCAGGTAGTTCCATCAGATTTAGGACTGTCAGACACAGTCATCCATGTTATAAAAATTTCAGTATCAGTCATGTTAGATAACAGTAAACCATGTATTAGCGTACAGATCCAGATATCATTTTTTCATAATTTTAGTTACTATGTATGCATGTTTGTACTCTTACGTTCATATCAGTCAGTCAGTTAGCATTGTTCATGCATGTAAACCCTTTTGCATTTAGCCTACCTCACTCGTCAGTTAGCATTGTTCATGCATGTAAACCCTTTTGCATTTAGCCCACCTCACTCGTATATTCAGTACTCCCATTCGTACTGATACATTTATGATATGGTGCTTTCTTTCAGGTTACGCTATAGGTTCAGAGACACGAGTTCCAGATCAGCAGTAGCATTCCAGTTGCAGAGTTGCAGTGAGTCCTCATCCATTTGAGGACGATATTATTTTATTTCATTCATTATTTCAGTTCAGTTTTGCTAGACGGAGTTAGTTGGAGACATGTTCCTTCAACTCTTTATTTCAGACAACATTTAGAGGCTTTCAGATTTAGTTCAGATTTTAGAATCAGCTTTCAGTTGTTTTAGGTATTTGTTACCCTATATGGATGTTATTATTTATCAGATATTCTATTCAGTTGAACCTTATGGCCTATTGTTCATGTTTTCCACATTCTATAAGTATATTATGCAGTGTACAGGTACAAATATCAGTTATAGGTTAGCTTGTGGTCCTCGGGGTCATAAGCACCGTGTAGCATTCCGATTCAGCAAATCGGGGCGTTACACTAATGCATTGAACTTGAGTTTCCTGTGAAAAGTATAAATCAAAAATGACAATATCTTGCAGAAATATGAGACACAAGATTAAATTACACGTTTCTTGACAATAAAATTGCACCTAATAAATAAATCAAAACTAAAAGCAATTGTACCTCTTCATCTTGGAGGAGCAACAACTGATATTTTTTTTTCTATTTTGGATCTCTCTTGGACATATTTTGTCCAATCTCATGACACACGAAACACTCTCTATAAGTCACATCACGCTGAGAAGGCTCTGAAAAATAAGAATAACCTCCCTGCCTTAAAGAACCAAAACTCAAGCACCTACCAACAAAATCTAAACCATAACTATGTGGAGCCAAGTTACCTTAGAAAAATCCTTTTCAAAATGATTTTTGACTCTTTCAAAATTAGTTTGCGAACAGATATTCGGTAAAGGAATTCTGTTGACCGAGGGGAAGGTGTTAGGATCCCCTCATACCCATGGTTCAACCACAGTCGCTCCATAGAGTTTATCAGCTAACATGACACTATAGAATGCATAAACCAAACAAAACACACAAACCAAGCAAAGAAATCAAACAAAATTCAAAACTAAAATAATGTCCAGTCTAAATTATACAGTCCCTAAAAATGTGGAAATATAAATCTTATTCTAAACTAATCCTAGACTATGCTCTACCTGATACCTCGGGCCTTCATCACGAACGTCCTCTGTGTACAAGATACTTTGGGGTATTCCCCGATGAATAAGTACAAATAGCCTCGGGGCATTACTCGGCTAAATGAATACATATTCCAAATGCGAGAAAGACAAACCATTCCACAAATATTTGAGATTATCCAACAATTCACAATTCCTACATTTGCCTACCCGACCTATTGTTTGCCTACCTATTTCACCCCATCATAATATTATTACATTTAACAAACATCAATACTTACTCTAAATTAAACAATCATCAATGCATCAGAATAACCAATATTCACCTTTATTAATTTTTTGATTCCTGCCCCACTTTTATTCTCAAATTACTGATTTCAAATCTCAAATGAGATATTATTTCATCACACCATACATAATCAATGGAACCAACAATGAATCAACACCAAGCAATTATTCACCACTAACAAAGATCAAACAACACACAAACATTCAATTCATAACATCGAGTATTATAAACAAAAAATAAAGAGTAAAGATTAGAAATAGACCTCAATTTAAAGCTTTTAAAATTGATGTATTATTATAATTAAATCCGATAGAATTCATGTCTGAAACTTTGAGTCAAACCTAAATCATCAACTAACAGAACTGGATATACCCTTTGCTCTTTTCTCCCAAAACCAAATCAAAATTCAAAAAAAAAAAGAAAAGACCCACACTAATGTCATATAATAGAGGTGGATTTGGTTAAAGTGGATGAGATTTTCCATTTAGGATCTGAGTTTTAGCAATTTTCGGCGAGTCAATATCAGAATCAACAAACAGGGGTTGGGTTTAGCTGGTTCTTGTTGGTTCCAGTCGTTAGTGACACTATCAACCGGTGGGTCTCACCAGAATAGTAACAAATATGATCGGCTATGGCAAACCCAGTGGATCTTCGATGAGAAAATGGTGAAACCCATTTATTTCTCCTTCTTTCTCTCGATTTTACTATCCCTCTCTTCGATCTCCCTCACTTCTGATCTGTGCATGTGTATCGTGAGTGTGTGTGTGCCTATTTTGCCTTTGTGAGATGTTTGTAGATAAAAATGTGTTTGTGTATGGTGTATTCACTATATATAGGTATTTGATGAAGAAAAGAAAAAATGGCCTCCCTTATCAGTGATATTGTGTGTGTATATGTTAATCATGAAGTTCTGTGTGTTTAATGGAAGCTGTGTATTATGAATTGTGGTGTTGTGTTTGGTGTATTTAATTGTGGAGGGTGAATGATTAAGAAAAAATAGAGTTTGGTATATTTTACTGTGTGTTTGTGCCTCTCCCGTGAGTGAGAATTATTTTTTCTGTATATAGGTCTCTCCAAAATGTGATAATAGTGTAAGGGGTAGGGGTATATGGTAGGGGTGGTGAGGTTAGGGTAAGGGTAGGGGTGTGAGGTGTCAAAATTTGATCGGAAGGGGTTGTTAGTTTGTTGTAGTTTTTATTATGTGGAAATTATCACATAGGTGAAGGTACATGGTAAGACGGGGGGTAAAATGGTAAAAACTGATTTTGGAGGGACAAAATTACGTGTCTATATCATGCACCCTTTGGATGTAAACACAAAGTGTTTTCTGCCAAAGAAGTAGACAACAAGATAGAATTTTGTCCCGAGTATTGTTCAAAAGAAAGAAACAAAAGGAAGAAGGGCAATCGAGTCTTGATATTGTGCATTCTACCTGTCTCAAGTTATGTGAAAGTTAAGTCACAGGTATCTCAAAGGGTTGGAAGGAGAAGGACTATACGGACTTGGAGAGTCGAGTGAGGTCCTGTCGAGGTTTTGGTCTGCGACCCTATTATTACATCAAAAAAGTAAAATTAAAAATTAAAACATAAATGAAATTTCAAAAATCCTATCTATGCAGCTTCTTTTAGACTTTGACTTAAGTTTCATCACCCTATTCTTTAGGCGGACTCCTGTCATGCAATTTCTTCAACTTTTTGCTTGGCTTTCAATTTCTTCACCCTGTTCTCTAGGTGGGCTCTTGACTTGCAATTTTTTCATTCTGTTGACTTTTAATTTCTTCACTCTGTTCTTCAAGCGATCTTCCAACTTTCAATTTCATCACCCTGATCTTCAAGACTTGCAATTTCCTCACTCTATTTTCCGTGCAAGCTCCCGACTTTCATTTTCATCATCCTGTTCTTCAGGCAGGCTTTGGACTTGTGATTTCCTCACTCTGTTCTCCGAGCGAGCTCTCGATTTTCAATTTCATCACCCTGTTCTTCAGGCGGCTCCTAACTTGTAATTTCATCACTCTGTTCTCTGGGCGAGCTCCCGACTTTCAATTTTATTACCTCATTCTTTAGGTGGGCTCGTGACTTGCAATTTTCTCACTCCATTCTCCAGAAGAGCTCCCAACTTTTAATTTCATTGCTTAATTCTTCAGGCGGGCTCCTAACTTGCAGTTTCCTCACTCTGTTCTTTAGGCGAGCTCTCGACTTTCAATTTCATCACCCTATTCTTTAGGTGGGCTCCTAACTTGGAATTTTTCTCACTCTGTTCTCTGGGCGATCTCCCGATTTTTAATTTCATCACCTATTATTCAGGCGGTCTCCTGACTTGTGATTTTGTCACTCTGTTCTCCGAGCGAGCTCTAGACTTTTAATTTCATCACCCTATTCTTCAGGCGGGCTCCTGACTTTCAATTCATTACCCTATTTTTCAGGTGGGCTCCTGACTTTCGATTTCATCACCTTGCTCTTCAGGCGGGCTCCTGACTTGTAATTTCATCACCTTATTCTTCAGGCGGGCTCCTAACTTTCAATTTTATCACTCTTTTCTTCAGTTGATCTCCTGAATTTTAATTTTATCACCCTGTTCTTCAAGAGGGCTCCTGACTTGCAATTTCATCACCCTATTCTTTAGGCGGGCTTCTGACTTGTAATTTCCTCACTCTATTCTCTGGGAGAGCTCCCAACTTTCAATTTCATTACCCTATTCTTCGGGAAGGCTCCCGAGTTACAATTTCATCACTTTATTCTCTGGGTGAGCTCTCGACTTTCAATTTCATCACCCTATTCTTTGGGCAGGCTCCCGACTTGCAATTTCATCACTTTATTCTTTGAGCGGGCTCTCGAGTTGTAGTTTCATCACCCTATTCTTTGGGCGAGCTCTCGACTTTCAATTCCAATTCTCTGTTCTCTAAGAGGGCTCCCTAACTTTCAATTTCATTACCCCGTTCTTCAGGCAGGCTCCTGACTTGCCATTTTATCAACTTGTTCTTCAGGCAGGCTCCTGACTTGCAATTTCATCACCCTGTTCTTCAGGCAGGCTCCTAACTTACAATTTCATCACCCTGTTCTTCAGGTAGGCTTCTTACTTGCCATTTCATCACCCTGTTCTTTAGGCGGGCTCTTGACTTGCAATTTCATCACCCTATTTTTTAGGCGGGCTCCTAACTTTTAATTTCATCACCCTGTTCTTCAGGTGGGCTCCTGACTTTTTATTTTTATCACCCTGTTCTCCAGGTGCGCTCTTGTTCCTTAAAATAAAGTCTTATTTTAGAAGGAGGGTCCTAAAGTGAAGTTCCTAATAACAGTAATTAAATTTTCTTTTTTCCCCAGTTTATCATCAAAAGCTTTTGCGAGTGTCAAGCCCAATCACAACTACTTGCAACAATGCATAACATAAAGATGAATCAATGATTCTGATTAACAAATGCATCTTTTGAGGGTAAAATTGAATGACTGAAACCAACAAGTCCCTCTCTTAAGAGTAAAAGTGAAAGATTCTTACTAAAAATGCATCTTTTTGGATTAAAGGCTCGAATTAGGAAGTAAACCTCCTAGCATGAGACATGAAAGACCCAAATTAGAGAATGTGTCTCTTACAGGTACGGGATGATAAGTTTTACCACAATTGTGATTACCAAACCTATACAACAACACTGCTCTTGCATTTGCAGAAATGGGGAATTGCATCTCTAGATAATCGCACTTTGAAGACTTTGATTTAAAGGTAGCAACTCTTCCTGTATCATACAAAGAAAACTTATGAGTTTAAAACAAGCTGGTTTGCTTGCAGATTTGGATTTTGAGGCGATTTCTCTTGCACTGGTCCCATTAAAATCTTGCTTCTAGTCATTAACATTTTTCATTTCCTTGTTACATCACTGACCCAAACTTAGATTATTAACAGTGACTCTGAAATAAATATAGTATTTTTTCTTTTCCATGCTCCTCAGATAAACCTTTTGAACCTTGGTATTTCCATAAGTTCCTAGACTTGTCTGTTGACAATGCTTTCTGCATGCCTTATTTTAACTCACAATCATATCTCTTTTCATATGTTGGCCTTTTGTCTTGCTTTGTGCAATTGAAGAAGTTAGTAGCTAGTTTTGAAATCTTTTCTCACTTGTTTTGACATAGACAAGACTTAGTGACATGAGAAAAATGACAATGATTTTTTTATTTGGATAAATGACTCAAGAAAATAAAAAAAAAGATGATAAAAATAAAGAAAAGACAATGAATGTCCCAATTAAAAAAGAGAATAGAAGAATTTATCTGAAAGTGACAGTTAACTCTAATGATTACGACATGCATTTTGGATTAAGATGCCTGAAATTTTCATCCAAACTTTCCACCAATTGTTGTTGAGTTAATGACCTTGAAATTGAGTTATTTTATTGGACCAATTGCATTTGGAGACTTCATTCAGCTAGTGGCGTCTCTAAGGGTTTTTGCCAACAAGCCCCTCTCATTTTGTTTCTCTCAGCTCAACATTTCCCTATGGTGTCCGTGAGGGTTTTCAGTAATGAGACTGTCATTTTTATTTCTCTCAGCTCACCATCGCCTTATGGTGCCCATGAGGGTTTTTACTAATAAGGCTCTCTCATTTTATTTCTCTCAACTTACCATCGTCTTACGGTGCCCAAAAGGGTTTTCACCAATAAGGCTCTGTCATTTTTATTTCTCTCATGATTCCTTATGCTGAGGAAGACGAGTAGTTCCCAAAATGCGTCATCATATCCATTGCATTCTTAGCCTTAACATTCTCAAAGGTAGATCTGAAGGTCTTTCTTTGGTTGTAACTTGGATTTTGGGTAAGGTTAGAAAGAAAAGATGGTATGAGGCCCAAACGACACTTGAAGTAGGATAGGACTTACAACTTTTGGAATCGACTCAAACAACGAGGATTAACTCATGCCCCAGTTTCTTTTAACCAAGCAATTCTAAATTATTTATTTGGTTGGACTGAGCCCAGAGTAGGGTAACCTATGTATCTCACCCTTTAGAAGGAGAATCAGGTCACATATAGTTCTGACAACTTGTACTTTTGCTTGACTCTAATTTATTTTCTTTTTTTTCATTAACTCTTTTATCTTGGAGAATTTTTCTGACTCTATTTTTCTTGACATTCTTCTCTTTTCTTTCTTTGACACATTTTTCTATATTTTTTCTCTTTTTTTGATTCTATTCTTTACTCGACACTTTTATTTTGAGCTTTGTTGACTCTATCTTGATTCCAAATGAGGGATATGAAAGGAAATAACACTAAAGCTCAAATAGGGTAAACAAAGGATGACGCAATGTTTGGATTGTGGAATGAAATGCCTTCGTTATATCAATCCTTGAAAATGCTAGTACATATCATACAATATGAAGTGAAAGATGAAGATCATTTGTGACACTTTAAAAATACTAACTTTAACTGAGCATGCTTGCCACTTCTCCTTCTACACTTGCCAAACATACAATTCCACCTTCGTTTTCCAACACTCACATCAAATGACTCATGCTTTCGTAGAGATGATAATCTTTTTATTTCTCTTGATATAAGGATCGCGCGTCCACTATTTGACCTAATTGAGATATGATTATTAAGTTATGACCAAGTTATTCTTGTGATTCTCAAAATAATTGCCTTAATTTTGAAAGAAGGCTTCAACGTGGTCATCAAATGTCTCAACACTTTACCAATTTCTCAGATGCCCCCTTTTCTAACTTTAACCCTCTAATTCAAAGTTTATGCTTAAACTAGATTTTAAGATCTAGCTGAAAATTCTGCAAGCATGTCATATCACTATAACCAACATAAAATATACTATGTAAAGAAAACAAACAAACACATATTTAAAACACAAAAGAAAAAAGGACACTCCATTTAGTTAAAATAAAAGATAGAAGGGTTTGAACATAAACGACAAAGGGACAAAACAAGATAAATACCAAACACAACCCTTAAATAATTTAGATAACAAAAAAGAAAATAAAACAAACTACCAGACCTCTTCCTATTAGGGAGTGGGGTGACTTCTCAATTGCTCCGCCTGACATCTTAGCCACTGGTTTGCGTATCAGCATGACTAGAGCTTCCACCACTGTCAGACACATTCCATTCAATAAATAAGTTTTGGATCCCCATGCTTACCTCATTGCTTCCCAGATATTATGCAGTACCACGTGCTGGAGAAGAACTCTGTGGGACGGTTGAGGTGCCAATGCTTTACACCACAATCATTTTTCCTTGAATCATTCTCTCTATTTATTTTTTCAAAGTATGAAAATCTTCAATACTGTGACCCTGATCATCAGAATAATATGTACAGCATATATTAGGATTAATATTTCTTAAATGCAGGTCAGGAATATACCCAAGGAGAGAAGTAATTATGCTCCATTGTAATGATCTTTGGAACAGACTAGCATATCATTCTCCAATTGGAATAAAACTATCCCTAGGCTTCTGCCTCTTCTCATTGTTTGACTTGGATCAAACATCAGACCTAGAAGGGCTTTGATATATTTGTGTAGTTGGAAGGTGACTCTGAGGCATTGGTGCACACCATTGTGAGTAAGAGGAGAGTTGAACATATGGTTGGGTGCAGTATACTAGATATAAAGGTGGGGAGATGGAGTATAATGGATTTTGGGAGTGATTATATGGATCTTGGAAATAAACTTGGGCCTCATACCGAGGATAACAGCGACGTGGTCTTCTTAGGTGTGCCCGTCGTCAAACTACAATAGCAGTTGCATCTTTCTCATTCTTCTTCCCTCCAGTTTCCCTTTATTGATTGCAATATTGGCCCAAATGTTTCACGAATTCCTCATGTCCATATTTCTCCTTAAATTTTGGCATCTCAAGGATTGGAGAAAGGTTAACACTTTAAGACATGCCCCAGTTTTTGTATGAAACATCTTATTTACCTGCAGGTCCTAAGAAAATATTCATAGTACTTTTCGCACTCTTCCTCTTTGCAATCATTTCTATAACTCTTCTGGCATGCTAGATT
The DNA here is from genome assembly GCF_002878395.1 of Capsicum annuum. Taxonomy (NCBI): domain Eukaryota; kingdom Viridiplantae; phylum Streptophyta; class Magnoliopsida; order Solanales; family Solanaceae; genus Capsicum; species Capsicum annuum. The sequence goes on from NC_061118.1 coordinate 132,398,230, forward strand.
TCTTGTTAAGAAATTTTGGTAGCCCAATTAACATTGATGTGGGCTTCGAAGTATAGCAATGATCATTAAGAGTATTGAACATGGGTCCACTAGCAGATTTGGGCGGCACAACTATTGGATTAATAGCCAAAGTAGAAGCCTCAGTAGATCGTTGAGCAATAAAATCACAGATAGTGCGTGGTGTTGTACATGTAGTAGGCTTATACTGAGGAGCTAGAGGAGTAGTAGTAAGAGTATTGGGATGCAGATGACATGGAATAAACTTTGAGGCATGTTGCGGTGCATCAACAACAATAGGAAACTGACTTTGCAATTCTAATGGAAAACTTAATATATTTACAAGGTCAATAGTGGGGAATGGAGAAGGAGGCAGCCCACTGTCCCAAGCTCAATACATCTCCATTATTTGTTGTCTTAGTCTCAAATTCCCTTCCTTTAAACTCTCATTTTCCTGACTCTTTGTTTGATCAATGAGGTAACTCTCTATATTCTTTTTGAACACTGTTAAACCTTCTTTAGATTTGGTGTGATGTGGAAGACCCCCCAAAATGCCACAAACCAACCACCTTAAACTAACTGAACAAGAGATAAAAAAACGTGTTAGAGTTCAACACTTTCTCAAAATCTTTTTTTATTGTTCTTGAAAAGATCATCGAACCCAAAAAGGGCGCCTATATATCTCACTCTCTCGGGAGGAGAATCAGATGTACATAGTTCATGAAGTTTGGCCACAAAAGGGCCAATGAAGCTCTCTTTCTTTTTCTTGAAACTTTTGAAGAAAAGAAAGTAATAAAGTGTCAAAATAATTGACGAATTTTTTTTTTCATTTTTTAGGTTTAAATCCCTATACAAAATGAAATCTATAATTACCAGAAAAATCTTTTGGATTTTTGATTTTTAATTTCATACGACAAAGTAAGTTGAAGCTATTAAAGAAATTTTTTTTTTTGTGGTTTTCTTTTAGAGATGTATATGACATCTACTCTAAATTAAGAGTGAATAAAATCTTTTTGAATTTTCCAGATTCCTATACAAAATGAAACCTATGATTACCAAAGAAAAATCATTTTAGGTTTTCAATTTTTAATTTCATACGAAAATGAAACTTGAACCTATTAAAGGAAAATTATTTGTAGTTTTTTTAAAAGATTTATATGAAACACCTACTCTAAATGAAGAGAGAATAAAATATTTTTGAATATTTTAAATAAGATCACCGAACCCTAGAAGGGCTGCCTACGTATCTCACTCCCGAAAGAGGAGAATCAGGTGTGCATAGTTCGTCCAGATTGGACAATTTAGAATTAAATAACGAACTGAACCTTGACTTGAGAGACACGACCAAAAACAGACGATGAAAAATGTTAATAAAATCTTTTTGAGTTTTCAGTTTGACACTTCACATAAAAATGACACCAACAGCTATGAAAGAAAAATCTCCTTTGGTATTTTCCTATATGAAATGTACAAAACTTCTACCATCTTTTTTTGAATTTTTCTTTTATAAAAAGATGCTATTGAGAAAAATATTTTTGGAGTTTCGAATTTGTGAATCCTTACTAAAGAAACAAAAAAAATCCTTTCTATGTTTTTGATTTTTTTAAAAAATGAGTGCAAAACATAAACAATCTTTTTTAATTTGTGTATTGTGGAAAACAAAAGCCATAAAGAACTCTAAAAAATATGAAACTCTATTTTTATTCACCTCTTCTTTTCTTTTCTTTTCATTTTTTCAATATTTTCTTGCCTACGCACTTTACTTCTAACACATTCTTTCCCCAAATCAATTCGTCAAGTAGCCCCGTCACCCTAAAAAATAGAGCATTTAGAACGTAGGGATGATTTTAATGTGAGTCTCCTATAAAGGACCAAGTGAGTCCCGCTAGGTCTCAATATGATGTAGATAAGCATGACCTAAAGGCTGACCTATGATAGGGTCCACTAGTAAGGCTGTTCGGGGGAGCGTATGTTCGATAGTGGCTGTGATAGCTTTCCACCTAATCCATACGTCCGATGGCTCCCCTCCTAAAATAAGAGTGACTCAACTAGATTTCATGTACACGACGTGTACTTCGGGACTTGTGGCAAAAGAAATGACTCGGGTAATGCAAATGATGCCAGATATAAAGCGGTAACACATAAAGAAAGATTGTAAACAAAGAAAATGTAGGTAATCAACAATGATAAGACAATAACACAAAAAAATGTGTATACACCTATAGTGTCAAATTAAGCCTATATAACTCAAAAAGAAGCTTGAATTATGAAAATATCCCCAGCAGAGTCGTCAGAATTATCACACCCCCTTTTTTTACCAAAAAGATTCGATTTTATGTTTCAAAAGGATTTTTATTATCAAGTGATAAAAAATAAATATTTGTTTCGAAAAAGGACTCATTTCACTATTAAATTCAAAGTTGAGACTTGGCATAGTCGGGTGTGCCAAGTCACCTTAGAAAAATCCTCTTCAAAATGATTTTTGACTCTTTCAAAACTAGTTTGTGAATAGAGATTCCGACTAAGGAATTCTGTTGACCAATAGGAAGGTGTTAGGCTCCCCTCGAACCTGTGGTTCAACCAGGGTCACTCTGTAGAGTATATCGGCTAACATGACACTATAGAATGCATAAACCAAACAAAACACACAAACCAAGTAAACAAACAAATCAAACAAAATTTAAAACCAAAATAATGTCCGGTCCAAATTATACAATCACCAAAAAAAATGTGGAAATGTAAATCCTATTCTAAACTAATCCTAGACTATGCTCTACCCGATGCCTCGAGCCTTCATCACGAATGTCCTCCACGTACAATATACATCGGGGCATTCTCCGATGAATAAGTACAAATGGCCACGGGGCATTCCCCGGCTAAATGAATACATATTCAAAATGGAAAAAAGACAAACCATTCCACAAACATTTCAAATTATCAAAAAATTCACAATTCCTAAATTTTCCTACCCGACCTACTATTTGCCTACCAATTTCAAACCATCATGATATTATTGTGTTTAACAAACATCAATCTTACTCTGAATTAAACAATCATCAACGCATCAGAATAACCGATATTCACCTTTATTAATTTTTCAATTCTCGCCCCACTTTTATTCTCAAATTACCAATTTCAAATTTCAAATGAGATATTATTTCATCACACCATACATAATCAACAAAAATAACAATAAATCAACACCAAGCAACTATTGACCACTAACAAGGGTCAAGCAACACACAAATGATCAATTCATAACATCGAGTATTATAAATAAGGAAACAAAGAGTAAAGTTTAGAAATGGACCTTAATTTGGAGCTTTCAAAATTGATGTATTATTTGAATTAAATCTGATAGAATCCACGTACGAAACCTCGAGTTGAACCTAAATCACGAACTAACTGAACTGGATATATCGTTTGCTCTTGTCACTTAAAACCGAACCAAAATCTGAAAAAAAAGACCCACATTGATGTCATATGTTATGAGTCTGTTTAATTTTTGTTTGATTTATTTCACTAGAAATAAAGGTGGATTTGGTCAGAGTGGATGAGATTTTCTATTTGGGATCTGAGTTATAGCAATTTCCGATAAGTTAACATTGGAATCGACAAATAGCAATCGAGTTTGGCTGGTTCTTATTGGTTCTGGTCGTTGGTGATGTCATCTGCTGATGGGTCTCACCGAAACAGTAACAAATACGACCGGCTACGGCAAACTTGGTGGATCTCTAATGAGAAAATGGTCAAACCCATCTATTTATCCTTCTCTCTCTCAATTTCACTATCTCTCTCTTCGATCTCCCTCACTTCTGATCTCTGTATATGTAACATGATTGTGTGTGTGCCCATTTTACCTCTATGAGATATGTGTAGATAGAAATTATGTTTATGTATGGTGTATTCTCTGTATATGGGTATGTGATGAATAAAATAAAAAGTGGCCTTCCTTCTTAGTGATATTGTATGTGTATATAGTAATCATGAAGTTCTGTGTGTTCCATGGAAATAGTGTATCGCAAATTATAGCATTGTGTATTGGTGTATGTAATTGTGGAGGTTGAATGATTAAGAAAAAATGGAGCTTGGTATATTTCATTGTGTGTGTTTGTACCTCTCCCGTGAGTGAGAATTATTTTTTGGTATATGGGTCTCTCCAAAATGTGATAAAGGGGTAAGGGGTAGGGGTAGTTAGGTGAGGATATGTAAAAATTTGATTGGGAAGGGTTGTTAGTTTGTTGGATTTGTTATTGTGTGGAAATTATCACATAGGTGAAGATACGTGGTAATACGGGGGGTAAAATAGTAAAAAAAATTATTTTAGAGGGTCTAAATTACGTGTCTACATCATGCCCCTTTTGGATATAAACACAAAGTGTTTTCAGCCAAATAAGTAGACAACGAGACAGAATTTTGTCCCGAGTATTATTCATAAGAAAGAAACAAAGGGATGAAGGGCAATCGAGTCTTGATTTTGGGCATTCTACCTGTATCAAGTTATGTGAGAGTCAAGTCACAAGTATCTCAAAGGGTTGGAAGGACAAGGACTATACCGAGTTAGAGAGTCGAGTGAGGTCCTATCAATGTTTCGGTCCGCGGCTTTGTCATTATATCAAAAAATTAAAATTACAAGTTAAAACATAAATAAAATTACAGAAATCCTATCTATGCAGCTTTTTTAGGACTTTTGACTTGAGTTTCATTACCCTATTCTTCAGGCGGGCACCTGATTTGTAATTTCTTCAACTTTTTGCTTGACTTTCAATTTCTTCACCTTGTTCTCTAGGTAGGCTCCTGACTTACTATTTTTTCAATTTATTGATGTTCAACTTCTTCACTTTTTTGCTTGACTTTCAATCTCTTAAACTTGTTGCTTGACTTTCAATTTCATCACCCTACTCTTCGGGTGGGCTCTCGAGTTGTAATTTCTTCACTCTATTCTTCGGGCAGTCTCTCGACTTTCAATTTCATCACCCTGTTCTTCAGGCGGGCTCCTGACTTGCAATTTCTTAAATCTATTTTCCAGGCGAGCTCCCAACATTCAATTTTATCATCCTATTCTTCAAGCAGGCTCCTGACTTACAATTTCCTCACTTTGTTCTCCGAGTGAGCTCCCGACTTTTAATTTTATTACCCTGTTCTTTAAGCGGGCTCCTGGCTTGCAATTTCATCACTCTGTTCTCTGTGCAAGCTCTCGACTTTTAATTTTATCACCATATTCTTTAGGCAGGTTCCTGACTTACAATTTCCTCACTCTTTTCACCAGGCGAGCTCCCGACTTTCAATTTCATTACCTTGTTCTTTAGGCGGGCTTCTAACTTTCAATTTTCTCACTCTGTTCTCCGGGCGAGCCCCCGAATTTTGATTTTATCACCCTATTCTTCAGGTGGACTACTGTCTTGCAATTTTATTACTCTATTCTCCAGGTGAGCTCCTAACTTTTAATTTTATCACCCCGTTCTTCAGGCGGACTCCTGGCTTGAAATTTCATCACCTTTTTCTCTGGTATATCTCTCGACTTTCAATTTCATCACCCTATTCTCCAGGTAGGCTCCCGAGTTGCAATTTCTTTACTCTGTTCTCCGGGCAAGCTCCCAACTTTAAATTTCATCACCCTGTTCTTCAGGCGAGCTCCTAAAATCAAAATCAAAACTTGAACAAAAATTATCCCAAATAAAGATTATGATAAAGAAAGATTCTATATTTCAGAAAAATAAAGTCTCACTTTCTAGGAGGGTCCTAAAGTGAAGTTCCAAATAACATGATTTACTTTTAATTTTTGCCCCAGTTTTCATCAAAAGCTTTTGTGGGTGTCAAACCTAATCACAACTACTTGCAAGAGTGCATAATGCAAAGATGAATCAAGATACTGATCAACAAATACCCCTTTTGATGGTAAAATTAAATAACTGAGACCAAATAAATCCCTTACTTAAGAATGAAAGTGAAAGGTTCTTGCTAAAATTGCATCTTTTAGAATTAACGGTTCAAATTTCGAAGTACACCTCCTAGCCTTGCATTTGCAGAAATGAGGAATCGCACCCCAAGATGTTTGCGCTTTAAAGCCTTTGCTTTAAAGGTAGCAACTGTTCTTATTTCATACAAACAAAACTTGTGAGTTTAAATAAGGTAGTTGGCTTGCGGCTTTGGCCTTGAAGGCGATTTCTCTTGCATTCTTCTTGCTGCACCATTGACCCAAACTCAAATTATCAAAAGTGAACCATAAACAAGTACCATCTCCATTTTGCTATGTCTCTTAGATAAATCTCTCGAACCTTGATTTTTCCTTGATTTCCCAAACATGTTTCTGACAAAACTTCCTACTTGTAATGTTTTGACTTACAATCATATTTCTTTCATGTGCTAATCTTTTGTTTTGCTTTGTGCAATTGAAGAAGTTGGTAGCAAGTTTTGAGATCTTTTCTCACTTGTATTGACATGGACTTGACTCAAAGACAAGAGAAAAATGACAATAATTTTATTTGGATAACTGACTCAAGAAAATAAAATAAAAATGAAGAGAATAAATAAAAGACCATGAATGTGTCCATTGAAAAAGAGAAAAGAAGAATTTGTCCGAAAATGATAGTTAATTTTAATGATTATGACATACATTTTGAATTAAGCTGCCTGATCTTTCCAACCAAACTTTCTATCAATTTTTCTCGAGTTAATGACCCTAAAAATGAGTTACTTCCTTGGTACAATTGTATTCGGAGACCTCATTTGGCCAGTGGCACCTTGTAGGGTTTTCTCCAACAAGCCTCTCTCATTTTTTTTTCTCAACTCATCATTGTCTTATGGTGTTCGTGAGGGTTTTTCACCAATAAGACTACTTTTCATTTCTCTCAACTCACAGTCGTCTTACAGTGCCCGTGGGGGTTTCACTGATAAGACTCTCTTTTTTTTATCATTCTGAACTTATCATTATCTTACGGTGCCCGTGAGGGTTTTCACCAATAAGACTCTCTCATTTTTATTTTTCTCCTGATTCCTTATGCTGAGGAAAATGAGTAGTTCCCAAAATATGTCATCATATCCATTGCATGCTAATACTTAACATTTTCAAATATTGATCTGAAGGTCTTTCTTTGGTTGTAACTTGACTTTTGTATAAGGTTTAGAAAGAACGGATGACATGAAGCCCAAACGACACTTGAAGTAGTGTAAGAATTACAACTTCTGGAATCGACTCAAACAATGAGGATTTTAACTAATGTCCAATTTCTTTTGGCTGGGTGACTCTAAATTGTTCATTTGATTGGACCGAGTCCAGAGTTAGGAAGCCTACATATCTCACCCCTGAGAGAGGAGAATCAGGTCTCACGTAGTTTCAAAAACTTATTCTTTTGCTTGATTTGGATTTTTTTTCTTTTTTTATTGACTCATTTCTCTTTGGGATAGCAGAATGAAATGCCTCCGGCATATCAATCCTTGAAAATGCAAGTGCATATCACGCAATGTGAAAGTGAAAGATGGAGATCATTCATGATATTCTTACAGCACTAACTTTAACTGTATTTGTACATCACTACTCTTGCACTTTGTTCAACATACAACTCAACTTTTGTTGTACATTTCTCATGCTAAATGACTCATGATTTTGTGGAGCTGATTTTCCTTCTGTTCCTTTTGACACAGGATCGCACATTCATTATTTATCTAATTGAGATATGTCTTTCAATTGATGACCAATATATTCTTGTGATTCTCAAAATAATTGCCTTGATTTTTAAAGAAGGCTTCAAATTGATCATCAAATGCCTCAACACTCTATCTATTTTCTTAGATACTCTCTTTCTCTAACTTTATCCCTCTGATTCAATGTTTCATGATTAAGCTAGATTTTAAGATCTGGCTGAAAATTCTGCAAGCCCGTCATATTACTAAAATCAACATAAATTGTATTGTATAAAGTAGACAAACAACTTAAAATAAGACAAAAGTCAAAAGGGACACTATATTTTGCTAAAAAGAAAGATAGAAAGGTTTAAACATAAATGACAAAGACATAAATCAAGATGGATTCCGAATTACAACCGTAAAAAAATTCAGAAAACAAAAAGAAAAACAAGACTAGATACCAAAACCGCTTTCTAGTAAGGGGAGGAGTGTCTTCCCTATTGCGGAGCTTGACATTTAGCCACTGATTTGAACATCATGACGAGAGCTTTTATCACCGTCAAACATATTTCCCTCTATAAATAATTTTTTGATCCTCATGCTCAACTCATTAATTCCCACGTATTGCGTATCACCATGTGTTGGTGAAGGATTCTGTGTAACGCTCGAGATGTTAACGTTTTGCACTAAAATCACTTTTTCTTAAATCATCTTTTCTATTTCTCTTTTCAAAGTATGACAATCTTCAGTACTGTGACCCTGAACATCAGAATGATATGCACACCATACATTAGGGTCAAAATTTCTTGAATATGGATCAGGTGTATACCCAAGGAGAAGAGTAATCATGCCCCACTGTCTTAATCTCTGGAACAAACTAGCATAGGATTCCCTTATAAGAGTGAAATTATCCTTTTTCTTCCTCTTCTTTGTAAACTATGGCCTTGGTTGAAACTTAGATTTGGAGTTACCTTGGTAAATATGCGGAGGCCGAGGACAATGTTGAGAGATCTATGCTTTCCATTATGGATAAGATGACAGGTGAGTACACAATTGTGCATTGTTCAAAGGATATTAAGGAAGTGGGATGGAATATCTTGGATTTTGGTATTATAAACCTTGTTGTAGGAGAGTATGTGGATATAATATTTAAGTTTAAGATTGAGGCTGATAGTATTGGTGAGTTGGACCTCTCGAGCTCTGCTTTGGCCCTGGCATGATGATAGGTATATTTTCCTTCTTCTTTCCTTCAGTTTCCCTTAATTAATTGCAGTATCATCCCAAATATTTCACAGAATCCTCATGTCCATCATGCTCCTTAAATTTCAATATCTCAAAGCTTTGAGGAAGGTTGACACTTGAAGACATGCCCCAGTCTTTATATGAAACATATTCTTTACCCGCGAGTCCTAGGGAACTTTTCATGGAATTTTCTGCACTCTTCATTCCAACCATTTTCTCTTGCTCTTCTGCTATCTCAGACTTTTTGGTAAGAAATTTTGGTGATTCAGTTAATTTAAAAGTAGGCTCAGGATCATAGCAATTATCATCAAGAGTATTGAACATGGGTTCACTAGCGGCATGGAAAATCATAACCGTTGGGCGGATAGCCAAAGTGAAAGCCTCAGTAAAGGGTTGGACAGTAAAATCACAGTTGGTATATGGTTTTATGAATGTAGTAGGATTATACTGAGGAGCTAGAGAAGGAGTGGTGGAAGTATTGGGATGCAGCTGACGTGGCATGAATTTCAAGGCATGTTGTGGTGCGTCAACAACAATATGAAATTGACATTGCAATTATGATGGAAAACTCAAGATATTTTTGGGGTCAATATTGGGTAATGGAGGAAGAGGCATCCCACTGGCCCAAGCTCGATACATTTCCATCATTTGTTGTCTTAGTCTCAAATTCTCTTCCTTTAAACTCTCATTTCCTTAACTCTTTGTTTGATCCATGAGGCCACTCTCTATATCCTTGTTGGACACAGCTAAACCTTTCTTAGCTTTGGTGTGATGTGGAGGACCCACCATAATACCACAAACCAACCACCTTAAACTAACTTAACAAGAGATAACAAAGGTGTTAGAATGAAACACTTTTTCAAAACTCTTTTTCTCTATTTTTTTTTGGAAAAAATCATTGAACCCAAAAAGGGCACCTACGTATCTCACTCTCGAAAGAGGAGAATCAAGTGTGCGTAGTTCATGAAGTTTTGGCATAACATGGCCGATCAAAATCTCTTTCTTTTTCATTTTCTTGAAACTTTAAGAAGAAAAGAAAATAATAAGTTGTCAAAAAATTGACGAAACTCTTTTTGAATTTTTTCAATTTAAAAATTCCTATACAAAATAAAACCTATGATTATCAAAGAAAAATCTTTTTGGATTTTTGATTTTGAATTTTATATGAAAATGAATCTTGAAACTATTAAAGGAAAATCTTTTTGTAGTTTTATTTGATAGATGTATATGAAACACCTAACTCTAAATGAAGAGAAGAAAATCTTTTGAATTTTTAATTTTGAATTTCAACCCAAAATGAAATCTAAGACTATTAAGGAAAATCTTTTTGTATTTTTCTTTTCAAGACATATATGAAACACCTACTCTAAATGAAGAGTGAAGAATATTTTTTTGGATTTTTAAATAAGATCACCGAACCCTAGAAGGGCTGCCTACGTATCTCACTCCCGAAAGAGGAGAATCAAGTATGGGTAGTTCTTCAAAATTGGACAATTAAATATTAAATAATCGACTGAACCTTGACTTGAGAGACACCACCACAAATAAACGATAAAAACATCAATAAATTTTTTTTGAGTTTTTAATTTGACACTTCAAATAAAACTGACTCCAACAACTATGAAAGAATCTTTTGTTTTGATATTTTCATTATATGAAATGTTCAAAATTTCTATCATTTTTGAATTTTTTTTTTATAAAAAGTTCCTATTAAAAAAAATCTTTTTGAAATTTTCGAATTATGAATGCTTACTAAAGAAACAAAAGAAATTTTTTTGATTTTTTTTGTTTTTTTAGAAAATGAGTGCAAAAGGAAAAACACTTTTGGATTTTTTGGATTATGAAAACTAAAAGCCATAAAGACTCTAAAAAACTGTGAAAATCTTTTTTTTTCCTTGCCTAAACACATGCTTCTTTAATTCTAGCACATGCTTTCCCCAAACTAGTCCGTTGAATGACCCTACTATCCTTAAAGATATAACAATTAGCACATAAGGATGCTTTAGGGGTGAGTCTCCTACAATGGACCTAGTGGATCCCACTAGGTCTCAATATAATATTGATAAGCATGACATCAAGGCTGACCTACGTTGGGGTCTACTAACAAGGCTGTTCGGGGGAGCGTATAGTTGATAGTGGTTGTGACAGCTTTCCACCCACTCTATACGTCCGATGGATCCCCCTTCTAAAATAAGGATAACTCAATTAGAGTTCGTGTACACGGCGTGCGCTCCGGGACTTATTGAGAAAGAAATGACTCAAGTTATGCAAATGATATCACATATAAAGCGGTAACACATAAAGAAAATTAATAGGCAAAGAGCACGTAGGCATCCAACAATGAAAAAGCAATAACACAAAAAAAATATTTATACACCTATACTGTCAAACTAAGCCGATAGAACTCAAAAAATAAGCTCGAATTCTGAAAACTCCCCAGCAAAGTCGTCGGAGCTGTCACACCCCCATTTTACCTAAAAAATTCAATTGTAAGTTTCAAAAGAGTTTTTATTATTAAGTGACAAAAACTAAAAATTTGTTTCAAAAAAGTATTCATTTCACAATTAAATTCAAAGTTTCCACTTGGCATAGTCGGGAATGCCAAGTCACCTTAGAAAAATCCTTTTGAAAATGATTTTTGACTCTTTCAAAACTAGTTTGCGAATAGAGATTCTGGCTAAGGAATTTTGTTGACCGAGGGGAAGGTGTTAGGCACCTCTTGAACCCGTGGTTGAACCATGGTCGCTTCGTAGAGTATATCGGCAAGATGAAACTATAGAATTCATAAACCAAACAAAACACACAAACCAAGCAAACAAACAAATCAAACAAAATTCAAAACAAAAATAATGTCCAGTCTGAATTACATAGTCCCAAAAAATGCGGAAATATAAATACTATTCTAAACTAATCCTAGACTATGCTCTACCTGATACGTCAGGCCTTCATCACGAACGTCCTCTGCATACAAGATATTTTAGGGCATTCCCTGATGAATAAGTACAAATGGCCTCAGGGCATTCTCTGGCTAAATAAATACAAATTCCAAATGCGATAAAGACAAATCATTTCACAAACATTTCAAATTATCCAATAATTCACAATTCCTAAATTTGCCTACTCGACCTACTGTTTGCCTAAAGATTTCAACCCATCATAATATTATTGCATTTAACAAACATCAATAATTACTCTGAATTAAACAATCATCAACGCATCAGAATAACTAATATTCACCTTTATCAATTTTTTAATTCCCACCCCACTTTTATTCACAAATTAACAATTTCAAATATCAAATGAGATATCATTTCATCACACAATAATGAATCAACACCAATCAACTATTCACCACCAACAAAAATCAAACAACACACAAACGTTCAATTCATAACATCGAGTATTATAAATAAGGAAATAAAGTGTAATGATTAGAAATGGACCTCAATTTGGAGCTTTCAAAATTGATGTATTATTTGAAGTAAATCCAATATAATCCACATCTGAAACCTTGAGTCGAACCTAAATCACGAACTAATCGAACTGGATATACCCTTTGCTTTTTTCACCCAAAATCAAACCAAAATCCAAGAAAAAAGGAAAGACCTACACTAATGTCGTATGTTACGGATCTTTTTAATTATTTTCTAGTGTACTTCACTTGAAATAGAGGTGGATTTGGTTGGGGTGGATGTGATTTTCTGTTTAGGATTTGAACTGTAGCATTTTTCGACGAGTTAACATCGGAATAAAAAATAACGGTCTAGTTTGGCTGGTTCTTGTTGGTTCTAGTCGTTGGTGATGTCATCTGCCGGCGAGTCTCACCAGATTAGTAATAAATACAACTGGGTATGGCAAACCCGGTGGATCTCCTACGATAAAATGGTCAAACCCATTTATTTCTCTTTTTCTCTCTCAATTTTACTATCCCTCTCTCTGATTTCCCTCATTTTTAATCTGTACATGCGTATCATAAGTGTGTGTATGCCTATTTTGCCTCTGTGAGGTATGTGTAGATAGAAATTATGTTTGTGTATGGTGTATTCTATGTATATGAGTATGTGATGGAGAACAGAAAAATGTCCTTTTTTATCAGTGCTATTGTGTGTGTATATGTTAATCATGAAGTTTTGTGCGTTCCATGGAAGTTGTGTATCATGAATTATAGTGTTTTGTATTGGTGTATGTAATTGTGGGGGATGAATTATTAAGAAAAAATAGAGTTTGGTATATTTCACTCTGTGTGTTTGTGCCTCTCCCGTGAGTAAGAATTATTTTTTTTGTATATGGGTCTCTCCAAAACATTATAAAGGGCTAAGGGGTAAGGGGGTATGGGGTAGGAGTGGTGAGATAAGGATTGAGGTAGGGTTTTGAGGTGTCAAAATTTGATAGGGAGCGGTTGTTATTTTGTTAGATTTGTTATTGTGTGGAAACTATCACATAGGTAAATGTACGTGGTAAGACGAGGGCTAAAATGATAAAAAAAAATTATTTTGAAGGGATAAAATTACGTGTCTACAGTAACTAGGAAAATAGTTTGCAGAAATATGTTTCAAGAAAGTAAACGCAATAGGAGCACAGGGTTTGACTTCCAAAGCTTATAAGTCGGATTTAAAGGAGGAAGAAAACTATTTGGATCATCAGTTGGTAGGTTTTTGAGCCCAAGGTCAAGGAAATCAAGGTCAGAACTATTATGATAGATACAGAGGCCGTAGTAAAGATTAAGACACCAACTGGAGAAATAAGGATAACTATAGAGAGAAGGGAGATTGGTACATTCAGCCTGGAAAATGAGATACAGAATCAAGAATGGAGGAGATGTTGACTAAGTTGTTAAAGGGTCAAGAAAATTAGGAGAATAACCTTAAGGAGATTACGACTAACATTTCAGAGTTGACCTAGAAGGTTGAATCTCATGCCACTGCTATCAAGTATTTGGAGCAATAATTCAATCAGTTGTCAGCAACACTGAAACAGAGGCATCCAGGTACCTTTCCGAGCAACACTGTGTAAAATCCAAAAAATGATGGTAATTTTATTGCTAATTCCACAAGGAGTGGTATGACTACTATGGATCATGAATTACCTATTGTGGAAGCACTAAGACATGATGAAGCTATTATTGATGAGATATTTATTGTAGATCCAGAAAAGGCAATAGGTGATAATGTTAAAGATGGTGATGACAAAGGTAAGGGTCGGGTTGTTGAGCTGGAAATAAGACAAATTCCAAGACCACCCCCACCTTTTCCTCAAAGATTAAAGTATAAGAGAGAGTAAAGGAAGTTCAAGCGATTCATTGATATGTTAAAAGAGTTGATCTTGAACATCTCTCTTTTTGAGGTGTTGAAGCATATGCCAAGTTTATAAAGCAATTGGTTACAAAGAAGAAAAGGGCTACGATTGAGGATGTTGATAGGTTGTACTACTATACTGCAGTCACGATTGGGTCTCTAGCTCAGAAAAAGGGTGATACCAAAGTATTCATGATACCTTGCACTATTGGGTCATCCTAGTTTGCAAAAGCCTTATGTGACTTAGGAACCAACATTAATTTGATTCCACTGGTTGTATTCAAGCAATTGGGATTGAGCCCTCCTAAACCGACTGTAATAAGGATGTTGGTGGTTGACCACACTATGAAGAGACCTGTGGGCATTTCTTATGATTTGATTCTGGATTATAAGGTTGACGCCGAGATGCCAATCATATTGGGGAGACCATTCCTGGCCACAGGTAGAGTGATGGTTAACATAGAGAAGGGGGACCTGAAGTTCAGAGTCAATGGTGAGAAGGTCATATTCAATATTTGATAAACAACTAAGTAGCCAATCAACATAAGGATGGTGTCAGTGATTAATTGTATTAATGAACCAGGAGGGTGTTCTTAAGGGAATCTTGATGAATTCTAAGTAATCAAGATACCCACATTATGCTGCAACGTTAAATCAAGTGTTGTATGGGAGGCAACCCATGGTCTTGTTGGTTAAGTTTGAGTAACCAACACAGCCATATTATGCCGCGATGTTAATTCAAGCATTGGGTGGAAGGCAACCCACTATATTAGTGTTCACTTTTTTTTTTTTTTGTGGGTTTATAGATTACGGACTTATCCAGAATACGATAGAATTGCTACATTCATAACTTTTCAGGTAAAAGGAATTTGTGACCAACCCATCAGGGTCACAAGTCCTACTCAGGCTAGGTAATATTGAGCGATAATCAAAAAGATGAAATTTTGAGGATGATAATGGAAAGTTCTGGACTTTGACACATAATCATACTTTCAAAGTTGTATATTCAAGTTAAGGAACCAAAAGTAGTTGGGTAAAAATCAAAATGCAAAGTCCAAAAAATAGGAAATTGGGCTAAAATTTTAGGCCCACTTACGCCCTGCACATGTGGACCGCATATGGTATATGCACCTACTGGCAGATCGCATATGATAGCCGCAAGTGACCTAGTTGCAGGCCTGATTTTTAATTAATATTTTGGGCTGATCAATGCTTAAACAAGACCTAATTTGCCCTCCTGCTATTTAAACACAATTTGACTCATTCTAACCCATTCAAATCCTCAAAATCTCATTTGTACTCTTTAAATCCAAACTTCCCTCTCAAAGTATAACCTTATCCCACACTTAGAAAAAGGCTAAATTGAAACTTATTTGGGGTACCAGCTTGTCGTACTATACTAAAAACAAGTTCAATCTTGGGTTTTTATCTATTTCTTCTTTGTTCACTTCCAAATTCTCAAAGAAAAGGTAACTTTCTTGGCTCACAATAGTAATATCTAGATTTAAATATTGAACAAGCAAGTTGATATGTGTATTTCCATGAAAAATAAATGGAAACAAGCATGCTTGCGTATAGGAGCCTTGAAGTAGCCTAAAATCTTGATGTAGGGCTTTGTTTTTAATTAAATTCTAATGTCATGCCCAAAATGAAAGTTGAACCTTAGTAAGTAGTGGAATATTGGGCATGCTAGTTTATATTGAAAATTATGATTCTTGGTATATGTGTACACATTGGACAAATTCAGACTGCTAATAGGTTATAGGGGTGTGAAAATTGAGGAAAATTTTGAAATTTTTGAATTTTGAATTTTGCTTCAACTTTTGCAATTCCTCTTTTTTATTGGAAACTAATATTTGGTTTTCAGGAATAGATGGCACCTAAATATGCAAATAAGAAGATTGATACATCGAGGAGACATGATGAGTCCCCCGAGCCCAGTGGCTCGATAGAAGAGTACCCTCTTTTGAAGCTTAGAGCAGCTACAGTCAGGGTGACACATAGAGTGACTAGAGGCCAGGTGTGCCAGGCAGCTAAGACTATTATTTGGGCACTATAGGAAAGCCATTGATTGAGCACTCACGGTAGGGGAAAAGTCCAACCTTCACCTGGCCTAGGTCTCGAACTGAGGCTATTTAGGCTGTCCAAGCTGCTCAGGTAGTTCTAACCCTACCAAGGATGAAGTCAGCCCTGAGATCATCCACACACTCTCCTTTACCATGTGATGATGATGATGATGATGTGGAAAATTCTAAGTCAGTTCCACAGGGTGTAGCTCAAGACCCCCAGTCTAAAGAAGGGTTACAGGATTCATCAAAGGTTGCAGATCATGAGGAGTTATCAATAGTACCACAATCTGAGGTAGGTACACTAGTTCATGCATATCCATCAGGTGTACCCTAGTTTGAGGAGGGTACAGAAAAGGTTTTCCATGAGGTGTCCATTCCAGATGAGGGGGCACCAGTACAGCAGGGACAGAGTTTTGCCCCTACACATGCCTCGGAGGCACCTCTTGATAAGAAAGACCTGAGGTGGTGTGTGGAGGGAATGCAGATGAATTTTTATATAGACAGTCATATCTCAGAGACCAGATGTCCTAAGGGGCTTAATTTTTAATAGTACGAGATTGATATATCTGGGTTGAGTAGAGTACCACAGTTGTGGGCTGACTTTGATCATTATCAGTTGGAGTGAATAACTAGTCCACTCGATTCTTACAGCAAGACTTTTGTATGAGAGTTTATGCATCATATTGTGTCATAGTAGTAATTTTTATGCTCAAATTTATTGGTCTAATGAGACATATGGAGTAGCCACAACTTGAGCAGACCCTTGTGAGAAGGGTTAAGGTTGACATTTCAGTTACGACTATCCGTCGAGTTATTTTTGGTCCAAAATATATCACTCTAACATCCACAGCTGAGTGTAACTACAGATTGAGATTTCCATATGACAAACATATTATAAGGGAGGCAGAGTATAAATGTGAGAGAGTTAAGATGGCTAGGTTGATAGTCATCTACATTAAACCTTTGAATGATGAGACCCCATGGATCGAGGGACATGGTGTGATAAAGAAGGCCGCATTGACGTTTGTTGCTAAGGTTTAGTGGTTTATCATCAGATATAGATTATTCCCAATTGCTTCAAACAATGTATTAACTTTGGAGGGAGCCATCCTTATTGCTAGTATGATGGTTGGGTATGAGATTAACTTTGCAACTATCCTCCGGCATGAGATTCAAGATAGAGACTTTAGGTAGGTGATGAATTTTCCATTTACTTGCCATATTCAAAGATTATATAATGAGGTAGGTATACCAGAGATACCGAGAGTCGATGAGATAGTACTTGTGACAGCCACTTCACAAATAAATACTATAAAAGATCCAGCATGCCTTGCCCTTTGTAGGAGACCTAGTGGACTTTCCACAGTACCTAGAGTCCATATGAGGGCCCTTTAGTTTCCTAGAGCATAGTGATGTGCATGGATGTGATGTGGGAGTTAGCATTGATCTTGATATGGGAGATCAGAGAAAGGCCCCTGATTTGAGTACTCAAGGTGATGGGACACCAGCCATTTCTTCATCATCCCTGACTTCCAGTTCAGAGATGGTGGGTGCTTCTTTATTTCTGTCTCTCCCATTGACTATAGCTTTTGCTAGAGGTATGACTTTGGTATCTCGTGAGTTCTTCCAAATCTTAGTGGATAGTCAAAGAGCCACTGATGAACGGTTATGTAACACCCTGCATTCTTGGCCGAAACTTTGAACCATCGTTCCTACGTGTGTAAACTTTAATCCTATGATTTGTATATGAATACATATGTCATGATCATTATCCTATAGTGTGAAGTGCTTTCGATCTAAGTGTTCATAGGAATCACTTAAAGTGAAGTTGAGCTAAGAGCCTTTGATTCAGCCAAATATTTGTATTCGATTCTATAAGGGTCTACTTTGAACTTGTATAACTTTTGATATATGTGGAATTTTTCAGCTAAAGACCCACCAAATGATATATAATTGAGTTATATTTCCAATGATACCAATTTCGCCTTAATCCGACACTGTCTTTTTCATGAGAGGCATTAAGGGCAGGCGATAAGCATGCGCTGTGAGAGTTTTTCCCCCGAAATAAGGCACACATTGAAGGGGATACTCCCACATACTAGAGGGAATTCCATAGAGTCTATTACTTCACCATTTTAGCTCCTTAAGGGTTATGGGGTACTTTGGTCCTTTGCCCTCAATCCAAAACGTCCAAAGCACAGATTATAACACCAAAAAGGTCATTATTTTCCTATTATCCTCAAATAAACTCACGTAAAAATCTTCTCCTTTCCCAAGAATAATAATTCAAGATTTTTCTCTTAAGAACACAAGGATTAAAGCTTCAATTTTAAGATTTCTTCAAGAATCCTTTCAATTAAGGTATGTAGGGATTATGAACAAGGATATTCTTTCATCCTTGTGCCCAAAACTTATTTTAAAGTTATATGATTTTCAAATTAGGGTTCATACCCAAACTATCTTGTATTGAGATTATGATATTATCATGTGATTGAAGAATTAAAGTGCTTATGTGTTCTCATCTATTTATGTTTTGACTTAAAGATTCTCTATTATGATTTGTATATCATGAGATTGATTTAAACATTGATTAAAGATTTTAAATTGAGTTTTAAACATGATATTGTATTACAAGTTATATGAAAGAAAGTATAAGATTCAATACTTGAGTTTGAGCACTAAGTTTACAAGAAAAGTTTGAATCTTTTGATTCCAAAATAAGGCTTCAAATCCACAATCATTTATCATCCTTATGATACAAAGAAAAGATTGATCTTTTGATATTAAGATAAGATATGGAATCCACATTTGTTCATCTTGATTATGATTTAAAGTAGAGAAAAGCATAACCGGTTTTCATTCTATAAACCCTTTTGCTATTTTAAGGTGGATTTCCTAAAGCATGGGCATATAAGTGATATAGGAGTAGTATTTAGCACTGAGTTGGGTATGAGTCTGAGGTCACATGCCCCAGAACCACATTTCTTCATAGGTTAAGTCCCAATATGGGTTAAGTATAGTGATCACTCAAGTTAAGGTTCTATTTCTATGGCAAGGGTAGATCAACTCTCCTCAACATGGGTTGGACGTTGGATTCCATGATAGCTCACATGGTTTATGTCGGTTAGAAGAACCTCCCTAAAAAGAGTTAAAAGGAAAGCTTTTAGAACTAAGTGTTATGGCTCTCAAAGTTTATCCTTACGCTTAATTACTCATTTTTATGATTTTGCAATCTTTGTTTTATTTAAGCTCAAGATGAGTCATTTACACCTAGCATGCATCATTTGAAAGTTTATATAAATATTCAGTTATTGTTTTACTTATGCATTCACCCCCACTTACTCTATACATTCCAGAAGTACTAACCCATATATATGTCCATGTGCTACATTTTCTCATAATGTAGGTACCAGTTGTAGCACATCATAATCAGACAACTTGCAGTTTCTAGTTAGCAGATGATAAGTTCTTTTTATTCGAGGACTCAAGTTAACTATAGTCTTAGTGTCATTCTTTTATTCAGTCATATTGATTATGGATAGCTGGGGGTCATGTCCTGGCTACCTATAGTCAGTATTAGTAGAGGCTTCATAGACGGTCATTTAGAGTTGATGTATTAATTTTAAGTTTAGTTTTGTATAACCAAAGTATGTTTTGAACGACCTTATATTGAATATATTTAGCAAAGCCATTCCTTCCACTTATTTCCTTTAGATTTATGTAACATATTTAGTAGGTCACGAGTTATGCAAGTATCATGGGTTAGCTTAGGATCACTTGTGGTTCTAAGTATCGTGTGACGTTCAGGGGGTAGTCTTAGGGTATCACAGGTTATGAGCTGTTAAGATCAAAGTGGCTACTCTATATGGGCAGATTCGGCTAAGCATCAGGACTAGACTAGAGATGACTGAGGCTAGATGGGATGCCGCACACAGAGTTGTTATGTTAAATTTACATGTTGAT
This sequence comes from Capsicum annuum, assembly GCF_002878395.1. Taxonomy (NCBI): domain Eukaryota; kingdom Viridiplantae; phylum Streptophyta; class Magnoliopsida; order Solanales; family Solanaceae; genus Capsicum; species Capsicum annuum. The sequence continues at coordinate 132,418,421 of NC_061118.1, forward strand.
TTACAAGCATGTATTGATGCTTTTGAGAGATGTATTACAACTCGATTTGTAGGAATTAAGACGCCAAATAAAAAGGATATAGACACCTTATGAGCAGAGGTACGCTCTCTCATAGAGAGCCTATGATAGTCACTCCTCCAGTCATACCCTAAATGGTTTAGATATCACCTCTACATGGGCCCAAATACTTTGATTTATTTGTGGGGGGTGAGGAAGAGGTCCCAATTGGTGGGACCAAGATAGGACACGTGGGGGATCCGTAGGATCCCAATCATCCATATGACTAGGCATCGAAAAAGTCTAGACATGATTTGATAGACCCTGTAGTTGTTGAAAGGTAGAAGTACTCTGAAATAGCAGTGGGTGCATCTTCTAGTAATGCACCGCCACCACCACTGCCTCTGCCATTAGATATAACCCCATCTGGGTATGATCATCACACAGATGCTTAGTGCATCCCAAGTATGTCCTTATTCCCTTTGTTTTATATTATTTAAGTGCATTAAGGATAGTACACAATTTTTAGTTAGAGATGGGGTATACCATAGTCACTACAAGTTTTTTTGTCATGCTTCTTTTCATGTCGCCCACAGTATGGTTGTAAAACTGACATGTCTCGGGTAAATTTTGTGTCATATTGTGTTTTCTTCGTATTGTGTTGTGTTTTTGTTTAATTAGGAGATTTTTAAGTATTGACGATGGTTGTTATGTTCTTGATTGATTTTTGAGAAAAATTATACCACTCCAAAATTTTAGAACTGTGTGAATATATATATATGTGAGAATTATAGAGCTTGTTATGGCATTAGGAATAGGGACATAATAATCACTTGCTAACAATTGCATGAACTAAATAAGTTGTAGCTTGTAATATTGACTCTGTGCCATGTGTGTGTTAACTTTAGAACTTCTCTAGTTAGTCTTGTTTAGGTTGTAGAAGAGTCGGTTAGGAAAGGATCATAGGCCATTTTTTTATTTTAGTCCACTTTTAGCCTAAATGACCTTCCCAATTTGAAATAGTATCCCTTGATCCTTGTTTCAAGCCTTATAGCATGTTTTCCTATTTTCTCTATCATTTTCCCATCTATGTTGCAATAACCTATTTTTACTCATTCTGGTTTAGACATTGTACACCTTAATTCAGGCAAATTGCCTAAGTTAACGGTGGTTATCATAGAGATGTGTGATGTAAAGCAAGTATGTAGAAGGGTAGAATGAGAGAAAAAGTTAATAGGACTGGGTGTGGTAGCAAAAGGAAAAAAAGAAAAAAATTGTGAAAAAGTGAAAAAGAAAGAATAAAAAACCACACCCAACCTGAATGTGAAATAAAGAAAAAAAATAAGGATAGAATAAAAAGAAAAATGGTTAATAAGTGGACCCCCAAAGTTAGTGTGGTGCCAAGGAGGCTTAGTCACTTAATATCCCCATATGTACCATACCAACCCCCAAGCCTACATTACAAGCCTAATAAAATCCTATAGTAACCCTAATTTGACTGTCTAAAAATTAAGGTAAAGAAAATAAGATCAAATCTATGGTATTTAATGTGCATTGATTTGAACTTCTCTTCTAAGTGTGAGTGTCTTTTGACTGTCCCAACATTGACATGCACTATTTCATATGAGTGAGTGGGACTTCTTTATTGTTAGAGCACATGAGTCATATTGCCAGTTGCTTACTTGTTTTAGGTAGTGTAACTTGCATATACATGCATGATTGTTTGATGCTAATGTAATGTCATACCTTGATACCATTGTGTCATATTGTTGTACTTCATATTTATATGTGGTTAGTTTTAAAAAGTTGACATAGGAAAGGTATTGTGATTTGAACTTAAAGTGGTGATTGACTGCCTTGAATAACTTAGATTCTCCTAGTTAAGCGTCCTATTTTGTTTTGCTTAGTTTGGTTATGTTGTGATTCTTGAGGACATGCAAACGTTCTAAGTTGAGTGTGTTGATGTGCTATAAAAAATATAGCACTTTCGATGCTTAAAATAATGAAAATATGAAAGTTTCTTAGGTTGTTTTGTTAGATATGATGTGTTTGGGTATGTTTTGTAGGAAACTAGGTTTTGGATTCTAAGTTTGAGAAAAATATGAAAAATGGAGTTTTTGGCTACTTACTTGATTATTTTTGAGAATTAGTGGCACTTACCTGATTTACGTGTCCAAAGCATGTACTAAAACTTGAAGTTCGGAAGCTTGGTTGCAAGAAGTGGAAAGCCTGACACTTATTTATGTCTACATGTAGACCGTATATAGCACATGCGGTCTGTATAAGACTAAGGTAAGTACCAGAATTGAAGATCCAAAGAGTGTAAGAGCTGTTGAAGAACTTTTGGCACTTACCTATGTCTACATATGGACTGTATGTAGTACATGCAGACCTCATATAGGTAAGGTAAGTACCAAAAGTCCAAAATCCTGAGAATAAATAGTGAAGGAAATTTTTTTGGCATTTACTTGGGTCCACATGCGGACCGCATGTGGCAATGTGTCCACTGCCAGACCACATGTGGTCATAGGTAAGTGGCCACCAACCCTTTTTGTCCTTTTTTATTTGGCTTTGATTTTTAGGGTTTCCTCATGTACTATAAGGACACTTTATGTGTTTTTATAATACCCCGTATGCTTTTAAGATAGAAATCAAACCTTTGTTTTACAAGTGTAAGCTCTAGGCTCGTGATTCATACTTGAATCCCTATCTCATGATCATTAACCTAGTGAGAATAAAGATTATGAGGTGGGAAAGATATTCATAAGTGTCACTTAGAGCAAAGTGAGCTAAGAGCCTTTGATTCGGCCAATGTTTGGTGTTTGATTTCATAAGAGTCATCTTTGAACGAGAATAACTTTAGGTATATGTGTAATTTATCATATTAATACCCACCAAATTGTAGATAATTGAATTAGCTTTGCAACGATACCAATTTTGCCTTAATTCGATACCCAAGTGAAAAGTTATGGCTTTGCAAAGGGGTGTATGTCACCTAACAATCACAAACGTTCACTGGAATGGGTCTGCCATAGGGTGTGCGCCGGTTTGCAAACCTTAAGATTTGCCATAGGTTGTGCGACGCAAACCTTAAGGTTTGCCATGGGTTATGCATCGTAAACCCTATGGCCAAGCGGCGTAGACACTTCATTTTTGAGTTATTCTGAGGGCAACTAAGTCATTTGATACTACTTAAATGTCCCTAAACATAACTACGCGATATTAATAGGTATTAAACACATTTTAACCCTATTAACATTATAATTTCATCATATAAAACACAAGAGGGGAAAAATAACTAGGGTTTGCACAATCAAGCTTAAAGGTCCAATCTTTTCACAAAATCCATTGTTAAGGTATGTTAGATATTCATCCATGGGTCATATTCACCCATGGAGTCGAAGAATCCATTTTCAAGTTTAAATTTTTTATCTTTACATGTTATTAAGAATTATATCCATGAACTTTCATGAATCTCGACACTATATCGTGCTTAGAAATTATTTTCAATGGAATTTGTCCATCATATGTTAGAATGGTGATTTTTGCATGTCATATCCTTAGCCCATGAATTTTAGTAGTGAAATTATGTTATTATCTCATGTTTAACTATTCTGATGCTTTAACTCTTAAGCCCTATGAGTTTGATGAAATGCCTAAATGATTGGATTTTGAACAATGACTACTTGTTACATGTTTACAATGAATTACCTCATGAAACTCTTTCATGAATTTCAATCATGTATTATGTTTTCAAGAGTTCTGATAGAAATAACCCTTACACATTTGAAAGTTGAAGTATGTTTATCTATACCTTGGTAATTTGGTTTCAAGTTATGATTTCAATTATTTTCATGTGGAATGCATTATAGTATGCCTTAAATATTTTGGTTTCCATATCATGTTCATGCGAATTCAGAATAAAACCCTCAGTTTATGATTTGGTCATATGATCGTGCTATTTTATAATTTTTAAAATCAGCCCCATGTTAGAGTCTTGACCCCCATATGTTTGATGAGATGCTTAAGTGAATAATTGTGAGCAATGATTTCCTTCCATGGTTTCAAAGCTTTCATGTGTCCCTATTTTTATTGTTATCAAGTCCTGGGGGTTACGAATACCCAAAATTTAGCTATTTACTTAGTCTCAGTTTTTTAGAATGGTTTCAGACACGCATAAACATTTTAGTTCAGTTAGTTATCATGTCAGTAAAACTTAGACAAGTTCAGTAATTTGATTCAGTTTCTTCTTTAGTTAAACTTAATTCAGATCCATAATCATTGTCAGTTCAGTTGTGAGTAGGATTCAGCACCGAGCGAACCCAGGGATGGGGCATTCCTACTAGTATTGAGTTTGACCCTTATTAGCAATCTCTGAGTTACAGAACTACGTACACAACGTAGGTTGAGATGTCTTCCTGCTAGTTTAGGGTTGACACATAGCTCATGATTCTTTCTTTTAGTTTAGGTTTGATAAGATGTCTCTTTGTTAGTTTAGGGTTGACACAGCCATTGTTAGTACCCATGGCATGGTACAGATTTGGGGCATGTCGGTTAGATGATACCTCCTACAATTTCAGTTTTAGTATTTAGTCCAGAGCTTAGTTCAGTTTTGCTTGACCGTTGCATACAGTTTATCAGTTATTTAGTTATCAGATTTTAGTATTTTAATTTACGAACTATTTCAGAATTATGTTATATGCTTGGTCATGCATTCTCATATTTTATAGCATTTATACATTCATATCATTTATTTAGTTACCTCATGCTACTTATTCAGTCGGTTATTACTCGTGCATATAACCCATGCATAATAGCCTAACCTCATCTATCATATCAGTACATTCAAAGTACTAACTGCATACTCGTTTCTTGTGCTATGATGTCTTATATCATAAGTTTAGATACTCAAGTTCCTGACCACACTTAGACATTCCAATGCATCAGCAGCAGCAGCAGTGGTGAGTCCTCATATTTCGAGGACCGGTTATGTTTATTTCAGTGTTTTCAGTTCAGTATTCAATTGGAGTTAGTTGGGGCATGTCCTATCAACTCTGATTCAGTCAGTTTTAGAGGCTTTTGGACACTTTAGATATTCAATCAGTTTGTCATTACTTTTATCAATTTTTTGACAGTTGTTTTCTGGCAGTTATTTTCAGACATATGATTTAGAAATGTTTTTGTATTTAAAAACTTATGGTGAATTCAGTTATTCCACATATGTGCATTTTGTTATTATTATTCAGGGACCCCAGTAGTACCAGCTCATGGGTTAGCTTGTGGTCACTCATGACTATAAGTACCGTGTGGCATCCAGGATGTACTCTCGTGGCGTTACAAACTTAGTATTATAGCCTAAGGTTTTAAAATGTCCTACAAAGTCTAAAATCCATATTGAGTAGAGTCTTGTGCATGGGTGTGAAGCTCCGCCACACTTATGGACAAGAGGCTACAAGGCAGTTTAGGGATAGTTTCCCTTCTTTCAGTATTCATGTCATACAAAGAAGCATGAGCTCTATTTAAACTCTCTTTCTAATTCAATCTTCCTTATGTTTATAGAATATGCCTCCCAAAAAGAATAATGGAACAAAAAATAGAAATCAGCCTACACCTCTGCTCGTTCAGGAAGATCCCCTGAATGAGCATGTTTCCCATGCCGAGTTAAGAGATGCATTTATTATTTTTGTACACTCGGTAGAAGCTCAGAACAACCAGCAGGATGCTATCCCATCTAATCTAGTGGCTAATACCACCGCAGCTAGAATTTTGGATTTCACTTGGATGAATCCTCCTTTGTTTTTAGGATCCAAGTCTGATGAGGATCCGTAGAAATTTCTTGACATGGTTCAAAAGGAGACTAATATTATGGATGTCTCGTCTAGTGAGAGTGCAGAGTTGATTGCTTACCTGTTGCAGGATGTATCTCACACATGGTAGAAGTAGTGGAATGAGGATAGAGGTACAGATGCAGAGCCTGTAGAGTGAGAGGAGTTTGCCACTGCCTTTTTAGATAGGTTATTTCCTTTAGGTTGAGAGAAGCTAAGGCGCTGGAGTTTATTAATCTGAAATAGTCTAGTATAAGTGTGAAGGAGTATTCGCTTAAGTTCACTCAGTTGGTGAGGTATACTCGTAACGTGGTGTCTGATAAAAGGTCTAGAGTGAGTAAGTTTGTTTCTAGTGTAGCTGATAGTATAGTTAAGAAGTGTAGGACTGCTATGCTGAATAAGGAGATATACTCTTCTAGGCTTATGGTACATGCTCAGTAGATTGATGAGGAGAAGGCTAAGGAGAAAGAAAGAGAGTAGAGGGACTAGGACAATAGTTTTAGTTTTGCTCAGCCAAGGTCAGAGGGTGGTAACAATTCTCAGTTCTATTAGATGTTTTCAGCCCCAGCTCCTTCTTCAGCTAGTATGCTAGAACCAAAGTTCAGGAATGACGATTGAGATGGGACGCTAAGCATCAAGACTCAGGGTAGTGGGAACAATAATCGTACCCATCCGTTTTGCGGTTAATGTGGTAAGAATCATAAAGTTATGTGTAAAGATAGCTATGATGTGTGTTTTAGATATGGAGATCCAGGCCACAGAGTCAGAGAATATCCTAAGTTCATTTGCAAAGTCAGCATAGTCGTCCCTCGGCTCTAGTAGGTCGCCCGACTCAGCAAGGTACAACTTCTAGTGCCATCAGTGGTCAACACCAGGATAGAATTTATGCACTCCAGTCCTGACACGATTAGGAAAGTTCTCCTAATGCAGTTACGGGTACGTTATAGGCCTTTCATACTTTTGTGTATGTTTTAGTAGACCTCAAAACATCACTTCCTTTTTGTACCTCCTAAATAGTAGATAAATTCAGTGACATCCCTAAAACTCTAGTAGAGCCTTTCTCAGTGTCTAGTACCACAGACTTATAATAATGGCTTTAAGCTAAAATGGAGATGGTAGAACAAGTAACCAAGTCAGGCTCTCAGATCCAAGTAATGGTGCCAGTATGTGTGGAAAAGCTGTAGGAAGAAAGAGGCCCAACCCATTCATATTTCAATCTTTGTACTTTAATTATCATGATATCTACTCATGCCTTACATGTCAACTCTATAATCGTAGCTTATATTCATGCATCTTATAAAAAATCATGTACTCTCCCAGTTTCTACTATAAGGAGTTCCAGTTTGCTCAATAGTACGGATCATTTTCCATAAATTTATGAACTCCAAATTCAGGTCATGCATCTCATGAATCATGTACTCATGCTTTACATATGTTCAATTCCAGTACTCATACTACACTCTTAATGATCAGCAAAATTCAGATTCATGTTATACAAGTCCTCAGCTCAAATCTTTTTGATAAATTTATGTCATTGGCCCTCTATTCCTCAGACCTCAGTTTCACATTCAGATATTCAGTCATGATTCAGTCCGAAGTGTTTCATACATTATCTCAGTCTTTTCTTAGTATCTCATCCAAGTCAATATCATTTTTTTGAGGGGAGGACGAAAAGTCCCAAGGAGGAGATGTTGTAATACCCTGAGTTTCCATGTCCTAAACCTCTTAACTTTCCTCCATGAAACAAGATCCAGCTTGAAGTAATGGGTACTCATAACTGGACTCTCACGTTTCTATCTCAGCCTTATAACTACTCTCATGTCATTGCATGCAATTCACGAAAGCAGTTTAGTTCATGTAGCATATTTCAAACTCAATCATGTAATCATGTTCCCAGTCATACATGTTCCGTATATATCTCAGTTGCTAAAAATTCAATATTCTCAGCCTAACCAATATCATTCAAGGATGAATATACCCAACGGAGATATATTGTAATACCTCGTACGCTACTAAGCTAGAAATCAATATGCGCTAATACCAAAGTTTAGGAATAACTGTCGAGATAGGACACCAGACTCTAAGACCCAGGGTAGTGGGAACAATGGTTGTACCCATTTATTTTGTTGTGAATGTGGTAGGAATCATAAAGGTGTGAGTAGAACTGGATGTGATGTGAATTTTGGATGTGAAGAGCCAGGCCACAGAGTTAGAGAATGTCTTAAGGTTAGTCAGCGGAGTCAGCACAGTAATCCCTCAGCTCTAGTAAGTCGCCCAACTCAGCAGGGCTCCACTTCCAATGCCATAGATGGTCAATGCCAGAATAGACTTTATACACTCCAGTCCCCACACTATTAGGAAAGTTCTCCTGATGCGGTTACGAGTATGTTACAGGCCTTTCATATTCTTGTGTATGTATTAGTAGACCCCAAAACTTCACTTCCTTTTTGTAACCCCCTAAATAGTGGTTAAATTCGGTGCCAGTCTCAAAACTTTAGTAGAACCCTTCTCATTTTTATAGTACCATAGACTTAGAATGGTGGCTTTAAGCTAAGGAGGAGATGGTAGAACAAGTAACCAAGTCAGGCTCTCAGATCCTAGTAGTGGTACCAGTATATGTTGAAAATTTGTAGGAAGGAAGATGCCCGACCCATTATTATTTCAGTCTTTATGCTTTAGTTATCATGATATATACTCATGAATTACACGTAAGCTCTATAATCATAGCTCATATTCGTGCATCTTATTAAAAATCATGTATTCTCTTAGTTCCTAGTATAAGGAGTTTCAGTTTGCTTAGCAGAACAGATCATGTTCCATAAATTTATGAACTCCAAATTTAGGTCATGTAGCTTATGACTAATGTACTCATGCTTTATAGTATGTTTAGTTCCAGTACTCATGATACACTCTTAATGATCAGTGAAATCCAAATTCATGTCATGCAAGTCCTCAGCTCAAACCTCTTTGATGAATTTATGCCATTGATACTCTATTCCTCAGACATCAGTTTCACATTCCAAATATTTAGTCATGATTCAATTCGTAAGTGTTTTGTACATTATCTCAGTCTTTTCTTAGTATTTAAGCCAAGATAGTATCATTCGGGGAGGGGAAGGGGGGATGAAATATCCCAAGAGGGAGATATTGTAATACCCCGAGTTTCCATGTCCTAAACCTCTTAACTTTCCTCCACAAAACAAAATCTAAATTTAAGTAATAGGTACTTATAAGTGGACTTGCATATTGATTGCATGCATTTCACGAAAGTAGTTTAGTTCATGTAGCATATTTCAGACTCAATCATGTAATCATGTTCCCAGTCATGCATGTTCCATATGTGATCTCAGTTGTTAAAAATTCAATATTCTCAGCCTAACTAATATCATTCGAGGATAAATATTCCCAAGGGAAAGATATTGTAATACCCCATATGTTTCTAAGCTATAAATCAGCATGCAACAGTACCAAAGTTCAGGAATAACAGTTGAGATGGGGCGCCAGGCTCCAAGACCTAGGGTAGTGAGAATAGTGGTCGTACCTATCCATTTTGCAGTAAATATGGTAGGAATCATAAAGGTGTGTGTAGAGCTGAAAGTGATGTCTATTTTGGGTATGGAAAGCTAGGCCACAGAGTTTGAGAATGTCCTAAGGCTGGTCAATGGAGTCAGCACAGTCGTCCCTCAGCTCCAATAGGGCGCTCGACTAAGTAGGGCGCCACTTCTAGTACCATCGGTGGTCAACGCCAGAATAAAATTTATGCACTTCGGTCCTGACACGATTAGTAAAGTTCTCCTTATGCGGTTACGGATACGTTACAGGCCTTTCATATTCTTGTGTATGTTTTAGTAGACCCCAAAACTTCGCTTCTATTTTAACCTCTTAAATAGTGGTTAAATTTGGTGCCAGTCCTGAAACTTTAGTAAAGACCTTCTCAGTATCTAGTACCACAGACTTAGAATGATGGCTTTAAGCTAAGGGGGAGATGATAGAACAAGTAACCAAGTAAGGCTCTTAAATCCTAGTAGTGGTTCCAGTATGTGTGGAAAAGTTATAAGGATGAAGACGCCCAACCCATTCTTATTTCAATCTTTGTGCTTCAGTTATCACGATATCTACTCATGCCTTATATGTCAGCTCTATGATCATAGCTCATATTCATGTATCTTATCAAAAATCATGCATTCTCTTAGTTCCTCGTATAAGGAGTTCCAGTTTGCTCAACAATACAGATCCTGTTCCATAAATTCATGAGCTCCAAATTTAGGTCATGCAACTAATGGCTCATATACTCATACTTTATAGTATGTTTAGTTCCAGAACTCATTCTACACTCTTAATGATCAGTGAAATTCAGATTTATGTCATGCAAGTCCTCAACTCAAACCTCTTTGATGAATTCATGTCATTGACCCTCTATTCCTTAGACCTCAGTTTTACATTCTAGATATTCAGTCATGATTCAGCGTAAGTGTTCCATACATCATCTTAGTCTTTCCTTAGTATTTGATCCAAGTCAGTATCATTCTGGGGGGACAAAATTTCCCAAGCGGGAAGTGTTCCATACATCATCTTAGTCTTTCCTTAGTATTTGATCCAAGTCAGTATCATTCCGGGGGGACAAAATATCCCAAGCGGAAGATGTTTTAATACCCTGAGTTTCTATATCCTAAACTTCTTAACTGTTCTCCATAAAACATGATCCAGCTTTAAGTAATGGGTACTCATAAGTGGACTCTCGTGTTTCTATCTCAGCCTTATAACTACTCTCATGTCATTGCATACATTTCATGTAAGCAGTTTAGTTCCTATAGCATGTTTTAGACTCAGTCATGTAATCATGTTCCTCGTCATGCATGTTCCGTATATGATCTCAGTTGCCAAAAATTCAATATTCTCAGCCTAACCAGTACCATTCGAGGACGAATATTCCTAAGGGGGAGATATTATAATGCCCCATACGCTTCTAGGCTAGAAATTGACATACGCCAGTACCAAAGTTTTGGAATAATGATCGAGATGGGGCGCCAGGCTCCAAGACCCAGGGTAGTGGGAACAGTGGTCGTACCCATCCATTTTGCGGTAAATATGGTAGGAATTATAAATATGTGTGCATAGTTGGTTGTGATGTGTGTTTAGATGTTGAGATCCAGGCCATAGAGTCCGAGAATGTTATAATGTTGGTCCGCAGATTAGCATAGCCGTCCCTCAGCTCTAGTAGGTCACCTGACTCAATAGGGCACCATTTCCAGTGCCAGCGGTGGTCAAAACCAAAACAGAGTTTATGCACTCCAGTCCCAACACGATCAGGAAAGTTCTCCTGATGCGGTTACGGGTATGTTACAGGTCTTTCATATTCTTGTGTATGTTTTAGTAGACCCCAAAACTTTACTTCCTTTTTTTAACCCCCTAAATAGTAGTTAAATTTGGTGTCAGTTCTAAAACTCTAGCAGAGCCCTTCTCAGTGTCTAGTACCAAAAACTTAGAATGATGGCTTTAATCTAAGGGGGAGATGGTAGAATAATTAACCATATCAGAATCTTCTATCCTAGTAGTGGTGCCAGTATGTGTACAAAAGTTGTAGGAAGGAAGATTCCTGACCCATTTTTATTTCAGTCTTTGTGCTTCAGTTATCACGATATCTACTCATGCCTTATATGTCAGCTCTACGATCATAGCTTATATCCATGTATCTTATCAAAACTCATGTATTCTCCCAGTTCCTAGTATAAGGAATTCCAGTTTACTCAGCATTACGGATCATGTTCCATAAATTTATGAACTCCAAATACAGGCCATGTAGCTCATGACTCATCTACGCATGCTTTATAGTATGTTCAGTTCAGGTACTGATGCTACACTCTTAATGATCAGCGAAATTCAGATTCATGTCATGCAAGTCCACAGCTCAAACCTATTTGATGAATTTATGTCATTAACCCTTTATTCCTCAGACCTCACTTTCACATTTCAGATATTCAGTCATGATTCAGTCTGTAAGTGTTTCATACATCATCTTAGTCTTTCCTTAGTATTTAAGCCAAGTCAATATCATTTAGGGGAGACAAAATGTCCCAAGGGGGAGATGTTGTAATACCCCAAGTTTCCACGTCCTAAACCTCTTAACTTTTCTCCACGAAACAAGATACAACTTTAAGTAATGGGTACTCATAAGTGAACTCTCACATTTCTATCTCAGCCTCATAACTACACTCATGTCATTTCATGCATTTCACGAAAGTAGTTTAGTTCATGTACCTTGTTACAGACTTAGTCATATAATCATGTTCCCAGTCATGTATGTTTCGTATGTGATCTCGGTTGCCAAAAATTCAAAATTTTCAGTCTAACCAATATTATCTGAGGACAAATATTCCCAAGGGAGAGATATTGTAATACCCCATACGCTTCTAAGCTAGAAATTAACGTGTGCCAGTACCAAATTATAGGAATGACGGTCGAGAAGGGGCGCCAAGCTCCAAGACCCAGGGTATTAGGAACAGGTAGAGCTGGCTGTGATGTGTGTTTTGGATGTTGAAATCCAAGCTACAGAGGAAGAGAATGTCTAAAGGTTGGTCCACGGAGTCAGCACAATCGTCCGTCAGCTCCAGTAGGTCACCTGACTCAGTAGAGTACCACTTCCAGTGCCATTGGTGGTCAACCGCAGAACAGAGTTTATGCACTCTAGTCCCAACATAATTAGAAAAGTTCTCTAGATGCGGTTACGGGTGCATTACAGGACCTTCATAGTCTTGTGTATGTTTTAGTAGACCTAAAACTTCACTTCTTTCTTGTAACCCTCTAAATATTGGTTAAATTCAATGTCAGTCCTGAAACTCTGGTAAATCCAATCTCAGTTTCTAGAACCACATGCTTAGAATAATGGCTTTAAGCTAAGGGGGATATGGTAGTACAAGTAACCAAGTCAGACTCTCAAATCATATTAGTGGTGCCAGTATGTGTGGAAAATCTATAAGGAGGAAAATGCCAGACCCAATCTCAGTTCAATCTTTGTGCTTCAGTTATCATGATATCTACGCATGCCTTACATATCATCTCTATGATCATAGCTCATATTCATGCATCTTATAAAAAATCATGTATTCTCCCAGTTCCTAGTATAAAGAGCTCCAGTTTGCTTAGCAGTATGGATCATGTTCCATAAATTTATAAACTCCACATTCTGGTCATCCAGCTTATGATTTGGCATATTAAGACCCACCAAATTATATATAATTGAATTAGCTTTCCAACTATACCAATTTTGCCTTGATCTGATACCCGAGCAAAAAGTTATGGCTTTTCAAAGAGGTGTGTGTAGCCTAACAATCGTAAACATTCATTGGAATGGGTTTGCCATAGGATGTGTGCCGCAAACCTTAAGATTTTCCAAGCGGCATAGACATTTCATTTTTGAGTTATTCCGAGGGCAACCACTTTATTTTTTAGCTATTTTGAGGGCAACTAAGTTATTTGACACTTCTTAAATATCCCTAAACATAACTACAAGAGATTAATAGCTCTTAAACATATTTTAAACCTATTAACATCATCAATTCATTATCTAAAACACAAGAGGAGAAAAATAACTAGGGTTTGCACAATCAAGCTTAAAGGTCCAATCTTTTCACAAAATTCGTCGTTAAGGTATGTTAGATGTTCATCCATGGGTCCTTTTCACCCATGGGGTCCAAGAATCCATTTTCAAGTATAAAGTTTTGATCTTTACATGTTATTAAGAATTATATCCATGAACTTCCATGAATCTCGACACTATATCATGTTTACAAATTATTTTCAATGGAATTTATCCATAATACATTCGAAGGGTGATTTTTGCTTCCCATATCCTTAACCCATGAATTTTAGTAGTGAAATTATGTTATTATCTCAGGTTTAACTATTCCTATGCTTCAACTCTTGACCCCCATGTGTTTGATAAAATGCCTAAATGATTGGATTTTGAACAATGATTACTTATTACATGTTTACAATGAAATTACATGTTTACAATGAATTACCTCCATGAAACTCTTATGAATTTTGATCATGTATTATGTTTTCAAAAGTTTTGATAGAAAAACCCTTACATATTTGAAAGTTGAAGTATGTTTATCTATACCTTAGTAATTTGGTTTCAAGTTATGATTTCAATTGTTTTCATGTGGAATGCGTTATAGTATGTATTAAATATTGTGGTTTCCATATCATGGTCATTTCAATTCCGAATAAAACCCTCAATTTATGATTTGGTCATATGATTGTGCTATCTTATCATGTTTAAAACCACCCCCCATGTTAAAGTCTTGACCCCCATGTGTTTGATGAAATGCTTAAGTGATAATTGTGAGCAATGATTTCCCTCCATGGTTTTAAAGCTTTTATGTGTCCCTATTATTATTGTTATCAAGTACTGGGGGTTATGAATACCCGAAATTTAGCTATTTTCTTAGTCTTAGTATTTTTAGAATAGTTTCAGACACGTATGAGCATTATCAGTTAAGTCAGTTATCATGTCAGTCAAACTTAGACCAGTTTAGTAATTTGAGTTAGTTCCTTCTTTAGTTAAACTTAGTTCAGACCTGTAATCAGTGTCATTTTAGTTGGGGGTAGGATTCAGCACCGATTGAACCCAGGGATGGGGGCATTCATGTTAGTATAGGGTTTAACCCTTAGTAGCAATCCTTGAGTTACAGAACCACATAGCCAGTGTATGTTTGAGATGTCTTCCTACTAGTTTAGGGTTGACACATATCTCATGAGACTTTCTGTTAGTTTACGGTTGACAAGGTTTTTTCCATCTGGTTTATGGTTGACACAGCCATTGTTAGAATCCATGGCACGGTACTATCACCCTTCCAACTAGGGTCATAGGTTGGACCCTTATCAGCTCAGATTTGGGGCATGTCAGTTAGATGATACCTCCCACAGTTTAATTTTTAGTATTTAGTCCAGAATTCAATTCAGTTTTGCTTGACCATAGCATATATTTTATCAGTTATTCAGTTATCAGATTTTAGTATTATGGTTTACAGACTATTTCAAAATCATGTTATATGTTTGGTTATGCATTCTCATAATTTACAGTATGCACTCATTCATATCTGTTATTAAGTTACCTTATGCTACTCATTCAATTAGTTATTACTCGTGCATATAAACCATGTATAATAGCCTAACCTTATCTATCATACTAGTACATTTATGTACTGACCCCATACTAGTTTATTATGCTATAAGGTCTTATATCGTAGGTTCGGATGCTCAGGTTCTTGAAAATACTTAGAAATTACAGCGCAGTAGCAGCAACAGTGGTGAGTCCTCATATTTCAAGGACCGATTATATTTATTTCAGTGTTTTCAGTTTAGTATTCAATTGGAGTTAGTTGGAGCCTTTCCCATCAACTCTTATTTAGTCAGTTTTAGAGGCTTTTGGACACTTCAAATAGTCAGTTAGTTTGTCATTACTTTTATTAATTTTTAGACAGTTGTTTTCCGGCAGTTGTTTTAAGACTTATGATTCAGAAATGTTTTTGTATTTAAAACCTTATGGCGACTTTAGTTATTCCACACATATGTATTTTGTTATTATTATTTAGGGCTCACAGCAGTACCAGCTCATGGGTTAGCTTGTGGTCACTCATGACTGTAAGCACCGTATGGTGTCTGGGTGTACTCCCAGGGCGTTACAATTTTTTAGTAGAGGTTATGCGCTCTTGATACTTACAAACATATTTTGATTCTGAGATCTGATTTTGGTCTTGAAATTCTTTTGTATTGATCTTGGTTGATTAATTCAGTTAAAGTTTTGGATTTTTAGTTGTGATAATTTTAACTACATGTTATGCTTTCATTTATAAATTTTCTTAACCTTAGTCAGGATTGTGGAAACCCTAGAGTATTGATGAAGTAAGGGAAGTTCTATGATGTTTAGAACTGATACCCATGTATTAATTCTATTATCTTTACTTTAATAGTTATCTTAGCAGTTACAAATGTTAGGATCCTTCCTAGATTACTGTTGCATACTCTTAAAGAGGAGTAGTGACTAGAAAAAGATAATTACAACAATAATTTAAAGTTTAACTATTGATCCACGCTACCAGGTATTATCTAAGTAAGATGATTGATGTCATCTAATAACTAGAGACACAAATGGCAATAGTTAACTGGGATCTAGGATAAGGGTTAGTAAGGCAACATCCTCAGACTCAAAAGGTAAAGGGTGAGTTTGATTATGATAATGTATATATTAATGGAGAGGAGGGGGAAAAAGAGAATAGTAAACACTTATTCAAAGCTTTTGATCTTGTTGTGGCTACAGGTATTCATGAGGAAATTCAGCAAGTCACTAACAAGAAAGGATTATCCCCAAGAAGACAAAAATACCAAGCTAAATTCTCCAGAAGTACTTTTACAAGCAAGTGTGCTAACAGTGAGAGGGGGGTTCTCATTAGGTCTCAAGCCAAAGGTTTATTATGATTAGCAAGCTCATTTGGAATGCCAGGGGTATTAATACCCAAGAGGCAATAGAAAGACTCAAATCTCTCTATAATATCCATCATCTCTCTCTTATTACCATTCTTGAACCCTTTTCTAATAATTCTCAGCTCCACAATTTCAGAAGTCAATTAAACATGGACAAGGCAGCCTGCAATGCTAACGGTAAGATATGAATGTTTCAGACTCATGACATCAATTGTGATATTGTAGAATTTGATAAGCAACAAATCACTTGTGTTATTAATCATATGGGGTTGAGTCAATAATATATGATGACCTTTGTGTATGTCAAATGCCATGACAATTTGACAAGACCTCTTTGGGATAGAATGTTACATTTTTCTTCTCTAAATATGCCTTGGTGTGCTGTAGGTACTTCAACATGTTTACTTCTATTGACGAAAATTTAGGGGGTGTTCTTATAACATGAGAAAGAGCTTTGATTTTATTGGGGTTATTGAAGCTTGTGGTCTGGTAGATATTGGTTTTAGTGGTCAGAGGTTCACCTGGTTCAACTTAAAAGGAATCAATTTCAGAATTTGGAAGAGGTTGGGTAGAGCCTTAGTCACTGATGCTTGGCTAAAGCAAATGCCCCTTACTACCAACACTCATCTTTCTTCTGTGGGTTTTGATCATTGCCCTATTTTGTTACAAATGCAAGAAATACATGACAATCACATAAAATACTTTAAGTTCTTAAACTGCTGGGTTGATAACAAATCTTTCCTAAAAACTGTTGAGAACTACTGGAGCAGACCTGGTGAGGATGATCCTATGTGGATTTTTCATCAAAAATTAAAAAGACTAACTAACACTCTTAGTTACTGGTCTAAGAAGGAATTCAGTGATATTTATGCTAAAGTGAAAGAGTATGAAGATAAGGTTAGAACTACAGAAGAAGAGCTGATTCATAACAGCACTGATAAGAACATGATTAATTTGCACCATTTGAATGCTGAATATATTAGATTTCTAAAATTAGAAGAGTCAATTCTCAAGCAAAAAGCTCAATTACACTGCTTCAAGGATGGAGATACTAATTCTATATATTTTCATGTTTTAATTAAAGGTAGGAGAAGAAATTTATTTATCCACAGAATTAAGAATGAAGAAGGCAATTAGGTACAAAGCGAAGGTGAAATTGCTGCAACTGCCTGTGAATATTTTCGAGAGATTTTCATTGGTAAAGGGGAAGTGATTCCTGAAGATTACCTCAATTGCATTCCCAGAATGCCCACTACTGAAAAAAATAACATTCTTCATGAAGATCCTACTCTTGATGAGCATAAAACAGTATTTTTCTCAATGAATACTTATTCTGCAGCTGGTCCTGACGGCATGAATGGAACATTTTTTCAAACCTGTTGGCATATTATTAAACATGACCTCCTAAAAGAGGTTCAAGCTTTCTTTTGTTATCACATTATGCCTAAACATTTTTCCCATGCTTATTTAGTCTTACTCCCAAAAGTATATCATCCAAATAAACTTTCAGAATATAAACCCATAAGCAAGAGTAATTTCACTAATAAAATTATTTCTAAGCTGATTATTCTCGGGCTAGCACCAATTCTTCCCAATTTGATTTCTCCCAACCAATCAGAATTCGTGAAAGGCATAAACATTTCAAAAAATATTATGCTTGCTCAAGAAATCATCCACAGTATCAAAAAGCCTGATGAAGGTGGGAATGTTGTGATTAAATTAGACATGGCAAAGGCTTATAACAGTGTTTCTTGGTCCTTTACTCGTCTATTCTCAGGAGAATGGATTTCGAAGAAGGTATTATTGATATGATATGGAGAATTATGTCCAATAATTGGTATTTCGTGATTTTTAATGGGTGTAGACATGGTTTCTTCCATTCCACTAGAGGCTTAAAGCAAGGTGATCCCCTTTTTCCAGCTCTTTTCATCTTGGGTGTTGAGGTTCTTTCAAGAATGCTGAACAATTTACATCACCATAATTTGTATCCTGGTTTTACTATGGAGCAGAAGGGTCCTCAAGTTAATCATCTGAGTTTTGCTGATGATGTGATAATCTTCACATCCGAGAAAAGATCTACTTTGGGAATTATTATACAGGTTCTTACTGATTATGAGCATGTGTCCGGGCAGCTTATTAATAGAGACAAAAGTCACTCCATGATTCACTCAAGTGCCTTTCCTAGTACCATTAATATAATCAAGCAAGATACGGGTTTCAAGCAGAAGATGAGTGCTATTACTTACCAAGGATGCCCCATTTACACAGGCAGGCAAAGAATCATCTTCTACTCTGGTTTGGTATCTAAAGTGGTGGCAAGAATTAGTGGCTGGCAGGCTAAATTTATTAGATACGGAGGTAGAGAAACTCTTATTAAGTATGTGCTTTAGTCCATTCCAATTCACATACTATCGGTAGTTGTTCCTACTAGGACCATTCTTAAATAAATTTTGAGCTTATTTACTGATTTCTTTTGGGGGTGGACTGATAAAAAGAAGAATACCATTGGTCTTCGTGGAGAAATCTTAGTTATCATACAAAAAAGAGGGTATTGGTACCAGACATCTCAAAGATGTTTGTGTTACTCTTCAATTTAAGCAGTGGTGGATTTTTAGATCTAAAGATACCTTGTGGGGTGACTTTCTCAGAGCTAAGTATTGTCAGAAAGCTCATCTAGTTATCAATAAATGGCATGCTGGTAACTCTTTGGTATGGAAACACATGATGTACAACAAACAAATTGCTGAAAATCACATTCATTGGAGATTGAAATCTGGTACTTGTTCCTTTTGGTGAGATGATTGGCTAGCTGTTAGTCCACTTCATTACTACAGAATAGAGCCTATTATCTCTAATAACATCAAATTTAATCAGCTATGGGTGCAAGGTGAATGGGATATTGAAAGGCTCAATCAGTTGCTACCTCCGGTTATAGTTCATCGGATCATGGAAACTCAATTTTATTTTCAAGAAGGAGTTGTTGACCAGCCTGTTTGGATGCCTAATACTAGTGGTAAGTTCATGGTTTCTTTAGACTAAAACCTTATAAGACCTAGCAAAAGTAAGACGATGACAAACAGGTATACTTGGCATTAGTATGTTCCTTTTAAGTGTTCTTTTTTTTATGGAGAACACTAAAAGGAAAATTACATACTGATGAGAAGTTAACTTCTTTCGAACATGAGCCATCGGATTGTCATTGTTGTTATAATCCAGGACCTGATACTATTGAGCATATAATGGTTAGCGGTTATTTTGCAAGCAATATCTATCAATTTTTCTCTAACTCTTTGGGGATTAATCACACCACAATGCCTCTTAGAAATCTGATAATGAGATGGTGGATCGTTAGACATAAAAATGAAGCTCATAAGCAAGTTCTTCATGCAATCCCTATATTTATTTGCTGGAACTTATGGAAGAATAAATGTGTGGTGAAATATGGAGTCAAGACATCAAACTTGGCTAGAGTGAAATTACTAATCTTCAAGAATATTTCCATGCTTTTAATCATTAATTTTCCCTACATCTTTTGGCCTCAAAACTGGAAAGACATGATGATATTTTTTGAGGGTGCAACCAGATAACTAGGGTAAAAGAGGTTGGTTGGGTCAAGCCTACTAATTCTGTTGTGAAGTTGAATACAGATGGTAGTGTGCTTGACAACCCTGGCAGGATTCGAGTCATGGGTGTAGTGAGATATTATCAAGGAGATCTTATTTTTGCATATGCCAGCCCTCTTGGGTTCGGAACTAACAATCAATCCAAAATAGAAACCGCTAGTATTGGTCTTAATTGGTGTTTACAAAATGGTTATATGAAGGTTGTTTTAGAGGTCAATTCGTAACTCATTGTTAAGTGGATCAAGCAACATGCTACAGCTCCTTGGAAACTTCACACTTATCTTGACAACATCAAAAGAATCATGACACAGCTGGAGGAGGTTACTTGCCGACATAATTACCGAGAAGCGAATTTTGTAGCTGATTCTTTATCTAAAATCAGTCACAGTTATGATATTTCTCAACACTACTTCAATTTCCAGCAGTTACCAGAAGAAACAAGAGGATATTTCATACTTGACAAACTTGGGATGATTAATTTTAGAAGAAGAAAGATAAAGATATTCAAAGAGCCACCGTGAAGCATTGTGAATTTGTAATAGAGGACTTGGTAACTCCTTTGTAGTGCTTCTTTGCTAGTTTCACCATCGATTTGTCCTTCTTCATCCAGACTTCATTATGATAGGCTATTTACGATCTTTTTGTATGAGTTTTTTCCTTTACTTTGTATGGGGAGAGTCTCTCTTATTTATGCTTTCCTAGATTATATTATACTAAGAGGAGTCCTCTCTTTTAGATGCTTAGATCTAGCATTCCTTTTTAGTATCAGGGATGAGTCAATCGGCCTTAGTAGGCTTGCTGACTTTGACCCGCCATAGGATCAGAGGTAAGGTTTATGCCCCCCTCCTTTTACTTTTTTTTGCTTTTATTTATGATAAGGCTTAGGGTTGTGCAGCTCAATCCCTGACCGCCACAGAAAGTGAGAGCCCCAAGTAAGGTCTGTTCTCCAAAAAAAAAAAGGTAAAGGGTGAAATATGCCAGCTTGTCCAAAAGATAATTAGTGGTACATAACTTATCAAAATATGTATAAAAGGTATCAGTTTGGATCAATAAATCATGATATGCCTATGAAGTTGAGAAGCCATGGGGAACACAATCCTAGTGCTCACCGATGATTGATCATAACCAAAGTTAGTACTAGTTACTTGTTCGATATTGACACTATAATCCCCCCATTTACTTTTCTAGTTTTGCCCATTGATTACAGTAGCTAAAAGCTTCAATTCCATATATTCCTTGGGATTTAACCCCAACTTTTGTTGGGTTACAATATTTGACAACAACCACATAATCTTCAGATTGAAGGAGTAGCTTGGGCATTATCAGTCTAGTCAAAGTTCAAATTTCTATACCCCAAAAGGTAAATATAGGGCCAAAGACTGTGGATTGTGTTTTCATCGGATATGTTATTAATAGAAAAGCACGTTGATTTTTTATTCATAAATACAAATATCATGATATCCATGATAATACGGTAATTAAATTAGAAATGATACACTTTTTAAACATATTTATCCATATAAAACTAGACATGAGTTGTCTACTGAAGGGTCTAAACAACTAGGGATGAACCACTAGAAAATATACTTGATGAAAAGAATCCAAGGCTTAGTAAGCTTCAACGAACGTCAACTTTCTTTGGGATCATATTTTGTGATATTTCTTCTCAAAAATGAGCCTAAACATTCAAAAATACAATGTCACAGTTGGCGGGTAAGATAGTATAGGTGAATCTCTTGAATCAATTTTGTGGGCCAACTAACTTCAAAAACAACAGTAGAAATAGCTCGGTACTCGGCTTCCATGGATGAGTGTGCGACAAGATTTTGATTTTTGAAAGACCATAAGATTGGTGAGTTCCCAAGATAGACAATATAACTTATTTTTGATGTTCTATCATGGGGATTTATAGCCCAATCCAAATCAGAATATGAAAGAAAATAGTATGTTGATTGTCGACTTAAATGGACCCCCAATGTGCTTGTATGCTTCAAGTAGCCTAATATGTTTAGTGGCCTTCTAGTGAGACTCTTTGGGATTATGCATAAAGTGAGACAACTTGCTCACATTAAACCTGGTGTCAGGCCTAATGAATAAATAGATAGTTAAGCTTACTAATGATTCATTGATAAAGTAAAACATCAACGGATGAATCGGTCTTTGAATCAATGATGGAGCAGGTTGATGTCATTGGTGTTGGAACACCCTTGTAGTCAACCATGTGCAATTTATCTAAAAGATCCATGACATATTTATGTTATCATAAGTATATAGAAGTTGGCATGGATATTACTTCAACTCCCAAAATAATACAAAAGCCCAAGATCTTTGAGAGAGAACTACTGAGAAAATAATTTAATTATGGACATGATACTTCCTTGAATGATGCCCATAATGATTATGTCATCAACATATATATGAATGTAGATAATAACAGTAAAATTATGACAAATATGCGTCATATTTTAATTTAACAAACCCAATACTTTCAAGTAGTTGGTGAGCTCAGTGTACCATACTTAAGAGCCTGCTTAAGTCCGTATATGGCCTTTTTGAACTTGAAAATGTATGTAGAATTTTGAAAGGACTTAAAACCAAGAGGTTGCATCATGTACACTTTATCTTCAAGACTACTTAGTAAGAATGTAATATTGATATCTAGTTGATGAGCAGGTCAAGAATATTGGGCAGCAATTGGAAAAACCAAGAAGACTATTGCAGGCTTGACAATAAGGTTGACTGTGGAATGATAATCTAACTCGAATCTTTGAGTGAAGTCTTTGTCTACTAGGAAAATTTTACACTTGACAATTATTCTATCAGGTTTATGTTTAATTCTAAACAACCACTTATAATCGACAGTATTTTGGGAGGGATACTAGGGACCAAATCCCATGTCTAGTTTCTAAATAGAGCATCATATTCTACTTTCATAGCTTCTTTTCAGTGGGTATATAGTTGTGCTTGACAGTAGGAGGGAGAATTGGTGTCAAGATATTGGCTTTGGTAAGAAAATTCTTGTGTATCAAACTATTTATTTTTTAGTAGGTAACCATTAGGGGAGAAAGGGTAGTTAGTTTTGGTTATGGTAAAGGGGCATTAAGGTTGTGGTTGCAAGCTAGTAGTTGGAGGAACTTCAGTGTAATACCCCGTGTATAAAATTCACTGTGCAACTTACAACTGATCCCCTTAAGTCGTGTATAAACCTTACAAGTTGTAAGTTGTAAGTCATAACTACGGCAGTGCGGAGTAGTTAGAGTTTGTTATAGTTATGACTTGATCTTAGAAATCATCATTGGATGTTACGAGTCATATGAATTAAAGTCATAAGTTCAACAGTATAGGTCCCCCAAGTATCTGTCCAAGTTACGAGAGTATGATACAAGTCGTATGGAGATGTGACAAGTCGTAAGATACGACTCGTATGTTGACCAATGTGTGCAATCCTTGCCACTGCCAAGCTTGCGAGTTGCTAGGTAAAGTCATAACTTCATCTTATGAGTCATAAGTTGACACGTGACGACTGGCAGTTTAATTTTTATAAGTTCAGTTAAGGGATCTTTTGGTTTATTCCCATCTTATAACTCTCAACCCATAACTTATAACCCAAGAGAGGCATTATTTTTCTCTATCTTTCAGTTCATTAACAACATCACTTCTCCTTCCCTCTTCAAGAATAACAAAATTAGGGTTTCTCTCACCAATTCATCTCTCAAGTCTCAAAATTTAAGTCCTCTTCATATGTCAAGCCATGCTAGGTATGTGGGATTTTGAACAAGGTTAATCTTCCATCCTTGTGCCCAAAAAGTATGATTTATAATATTAAAATTACATGTTTTAGATTAGAGTTCATCCCCCAATTACACATATATTGAAGTATAACCTAATATTGTGATTTAAATGTTAAAGATGCATAAAGGCTACATCTATTCATGTTTTGAACTTTAAGATTTGATATTGTGATTTGAATTTCATTACTTTGATTAGGAATTCTAATGAAAGATTTCTATATAGGTATTGAGTCTAATATTTTCTTATAAGTGTTATGAATAAGAGTTTTAAAATTTAATAAGAAGTATTAAGTTTACAAGAAATTCTTTGCATTTAAGCTCCATTCATATACAATATAGTATGATTCAAGAAAGCTTGATCCTTTGATCTAAATATAAGACATGAAATCCACAAGTGTTCAACTTGATTATAATTTAAAGTAAAGAAAAGCATAACTGGTTTTCAGTCTATACACCCTTATGTTATTTTAAGGGGAATTTCTTAAGTACGAGCTAAATATATGTCTTGGGAGTAGTATTTAGTACCAAGAAGGGAATAGATATGAGTGTATCCTGAATTTGTAGAAACTACGAGCCACCAGAGGTTTAAGAAGACCTCATCAGCGAGTGTCTACTTATCCCATTATGGTAGAAGTATTATGATCACTTAAGTTAAGGTTCTATTCTGATTCCAAGGGTAGAACAGCTCTCCCCAATATGGGTAAGATGTTAGACTCTATGGTAACTCACATGGCTTATGTCAATTAGAAGAATCTCCCATAAGAAATAATAAAAGTAAGGATTTTAGAAACTAAGTGTTATGGCTCACTAAGCTTATTCATAAGCTTCAATATCCATGTTGTATGATCTTGCGGACTTAGTTTAACTCAAGTCCAAGGTGATTCATTTATGCTTAGCATGCATTATTTGAAAGTACACATATATATTCAGTTCTTGATTTACTTATGCATTCACCCCTATATACTTAGTACATTTTAGAAGTACTGGCCTGCATATATAGCTATATGATACATTGTCTTATAATGTTGGTTTTAGTGCTCGTTTATAGCAGTATGATTAATCACGGGCATCATCTCCAGTATCCCGACTTTTAGTGAGTCCTCATAGTCTGAGGAACCAGTTTATCAAACTATTATTTATTTTTAAAATTATTTTAGATATTTGATTTCTATTTATGTTCAAGTCAGCTGGGATCTGTCCTAGTGGCTCACTAGTTAGCAGTAGAGGCTTTTCAGAATGTGTATGTTCTAAGTTCAAAAAGTTTGTTTAATGTTTCCAAAGTTAAAGATTTCTATTAATATATGGAATTGTTTACCTTTAGTTTCTATACATGTTAGTTCACTTTTCATACGAGTTCTATATTGAATAGATTTCATGGGTTAGCTTGGGGCTATTCGTAGTCCTAAGCATCATGTGACATCCAAGGGAGGCTCTCGGGGCATTACAAAATTGGTATTAGAGCCAAGGTTTTAAAGAGTCTTAGGGAGTCAGATAATCCACGTTATGTAGAGTTTTTATCATGAGTGTGTAGCGCGCCACATTTATGAGTAAGAGGCTACGGAACGAATTAGGAATCATCCTTTCTTTCATGATCTCATGCTTGAAGTTATCTCTGACTATCCTAATTAATGCATTCACATGAAAGAATATGCCTCATAGTTGAGCTGACACACGCATAAAGTGATCAACCACCACTACACGCAGACCCTCAAATGAGAAAGTTTCTCATGCTCAATTTCGAGCTACCTTTCAAGCGTTGGCCCTAGATATAAATACTAATGTTCAGGAAAACCAACAGGCAACAGTCCTACTTTAGTAAAATAGAAACTTAGCTACAGCCAGAATTTGGGTCTTTATGAGGATGAATCTACCCGAGTTTCATGGGTCAAAGATGGATGAGGATTACTAACTCCTTATTGATGAGGTGAGAAAGATTACTCAGATCATGCATGTAACTAAAAAAGAGAGTGTAGATATGGAATCCTATATACTGAAGGGTGTTGCTTATGATTGGGTTACTATGTATAAGGGTGGTAGGGGTGAGAATATAGTTCCTATGAGCTGGCAGGTATTTTAGAGTGCTTTTCTGGACAAGTTCTTTCCTTGTGAGATAACATAGGCTAAAGTGGAAGAGTTCATGAACCTAAAGAAGGGCTCTATGATAGTGAAGGAATAATGCATTAAATTCACCCAGCTAGCTAAGTATTCCCCAGAGTTGTTATCTGACTCTAGAGCTCATATGAGTAATTTTATTACTGGGTGTCTGATTTGTTGGTCAAGGAGTGTAGAACTACCATGTTTATTGGAGACATGGATATTGCTCGGTTGATGACTCATGCTCAATAGATTAAGCAGAAAAGCTAAAGAAAAGAGAGAAGAGAAATAAGAGAGCTAGGACTGGACAATTTAAGTATAGTCAGCCAAGGCCTGGAGGGGGAAGTCGTTCGTAGTTTCAAGGTCATTTATTAGTGCTTGCACCATCTTCAGCCAGTTCTGTTGCACCCAAGACAAAGGAAAAATAGTGGGGCAGGACTTCAAATTCTAGGTCTCAAAACAGTATGGTCGGGACGCCCAGTTACCTGACATATGCAAAGTGTGGCAGGATCCATCCGGGTGAATGCTTGATGAGAAAAGAGGATTGATATGGTTGTGGTAAGATAAGCCACAGGATTAAGGAGTGTTCACATACTAAGCAGGGAGGTAGAGATGCCCATCCTCAGACTCATGCTACTAATCCAACAGCTCTGCTAGGCCGCCCTGTTCCTCTACAAGGCGCATCATCCAATATCGGTGGCGGTCAGCGCCAGAATTGATTTTATGCTTTACCATCCCATCAGGAGTAGGAGAGTTCTCCAGATGTTGTCACTGGTATGTTTCATACCTTTTACCTTGATATATATGCGTTGTTATACCCAGAATCAAATCTCTCTTATGTAACTCCATTGGTCGCTATAAATTTTAGGGTAGGTCCTAAAAATCTCCCTAAGCCCTTCTCAGTTTCTACACTAGTGGGAGAGTCAATTATCACTAGGCGAGTCTATAGGAAGTGTCCTATTACCGTCCTTCATAAAATCAAACTAGCAGACTTAATAGAGGTAGAAATGATAGATTTTGATGTTATTCTGGACATAAATTAACTCTATTCATGTTATGCATCAATTGATTGTCGCACCCGCATGATGAAGTTTAATTTCCAAATGATGCAGTTTTCAAATGGGAGGGTAGTTCTGTGTCTCCCAAAGGTCGCTTCACCTCTTATCTTAATGCTAGGAAGTTAATATTAAAAGGGTGTATCTACCATTTAATTTGATTCAAAGATACCAAGTCTGAAGCCCCAATTGTTCAATCAGTCCATGCAGTCAATGAGTTTCTTGAGGTTTTCCCCAAAGATCTGCCAAGGGTACCTTCAGATAGAGAAATAGAGTTCGATGTTGATATTCTTCCTGATACTCAGCCCATCTCTATCCCTCCATATCGCATGGATCCGACCGAACTCAAAGATTTAAAAGAGCAGCTTAAGGATCTATTAGATAAAGATTTTATCAGACCCAGTGTTTCTCCGTGGAGAGCACCAGTCTTTTTCATGCACAAGAAAGATGGCTCTCTCAGAATGTGTATAGATTATAGACAGCTAAACGAGGTTAACCTTAAGAATAAGTATCTCATTCCTAGAATCCATGATTTTTTCAATCAGCTTCAAGGTGCCCGGTGGTTTTCCAAAATTGACCTTAGGTCGGGATACCATCAGTTAAAAGTCAAGGAGCAAGACATTCTTAAGACATCTTTTCGAACAAGGTATGGCCATTTTGAGTTTGTGGTTATGTCATTTGGACTGACAAATGCTCCTGCAGCCTTTATGGATTTGATGAACAGGTACTTCAAGCAGTACTTGGACACATTTGTCATTGTCTTTATAGATGACATACTGGTGTATTCCAGGAGTGGGGAGGAATATGCAGACCATTTAAGAATAGTGTTGCAGACCCTCAAGAATCGTCAATTATATGCAAAGTTTGGTAAATATGAATTTTGGTTGGAATTTGTTACCTTCTTGGGGTATGGCATTTTAGGGGATGGTATTCATATAGATCCTAAGAAGACTAATGTAGTGAAGCACTGGCCTAGACCTATCACTCCATCTAATATCCGATGTTTTTTGGGTTTAGTTGGGTATTATAGAAGATTTTTAGAAGGGTTCTCCTCTATAGAGGCACCACTGACTAAGCTGACCCAAAAGAGAGAGAAGTTTATATGGTCGGATAAGTGTCAGAAGAGTTTCCAAGAGTTAAAGGATAGATTGACTTCAGCACCAGTGTTAGCTCTACTAGAGGGGTTAGACGGACTTGTAGTATATTATGATGCTTCCAGAGGTGGGATAGGTTGTGTATTAATACAAAATGGAAGAGTGATAGCCTATGCCTCCAGGCAGCTTAAGGATCACGAAAAGAATTACCCAACTCATGACTTGGAGTTAGTTGTCATGGTTTTTGCCTTGAAAAATTGGATGCACTACCTCTATGGTGAGCATGTTGATGTTTTCACTAACCATAAGAGTCTTCAGTATGTATTTTCTAAGCAAGAGCAGAATCTTCGTCAAAGAAAGTGGTTGGAGTTATTGAAAAATTATGACATGAATGTACTCTATCATTTGGGTAAGGCCAACGTGGTAACAGATGCACTGAGAAATCTATCAATGGGTAGTATGTCACATGTGAAAGAGGAGAATGAGAATTTCCCAAAGAAGTGCATAGATTAGCCCATTTGGGAGTATGTTTTCTCGATACTAATGATGGGGGAGTAGTAGTTTAGAACGGTTCAAAATCATCCTAAGTAGTGGAAGTGAAGGAGAAGCAGTGTGAGGATCCCATACTTAACCAAATATTGGAAGCAGTCCAACAACAAAAAGTTGAGGTTTTCACCTAAGGGGAAGATGGTATGCTTCGGTATCAAGGTAGGCTTTGTGTTCCCAATGTAGACAGGTTGACGGAAAGGATACTAGCTGAAGCTCATGGCCTGAAATATTCTATTCATCCTAGTGTTACCAAAATGTACCATGAATTGTAAGAAATTTATTGGTGGAATGGTATTAAGAGTGACATAGCAAAGTTTGTGGCCAAGTGTCCTAACTGCCAGTAAGTTAAAGTTGAAAACCATAGATCGAGTGGTACGCTACAGAAGATAAATATCCCTATATAGAAGTGGGAAGTAATGAATATGGATTTCATCATAGGTTTGCCTCTACAAGATGTCAACATGATTCAATTTGGGTCATAGTATATCGAATGACTAAATCAACCCATTTCCTACCAATCAAGACTTCAGATACAACGGAAGATTATGCCAAGATGCATATTTATGAGTTAGTAAGGCTTCATGGGATACCCTTGTCCATCATATCAGATAGAGGCACATAGTTCACTTCACAATTTTGGCAGACATATTAGAAAGGACTTGGTACAAAAGTTAAGCTTACTACTTCTTTTTATCCACAGAACGATGGATAGGCTGAATGCATAATCCATACAACGGAAGACATACTGAGAGCGTGTGTTTTAGACTTTAAAGAAAGTTGGGATGACCATCTACCTTAGATTGAGTTTGCATATAATAATAGTTACCATGCGAGCATCCAGTTGGCTCCATTCGAAGCATTGTATGGGCGTAGGTACAGATCACCCATAGGACGGTTTGAGGTTGGTGAAGCGACATTGATTGGGGAAGATTCTATTCTTGAAGCTATGACAAAGGTTCAGTTGATTTGTGAAAGATTGAATACTGCTCAGAGTTGTCAGAAGTCATATACAGATGTAAGAAGGAGAGAGCTTGAGTTTGACGTGGGGGATTGGGTATTCTTAAAAGTGTCACCTATAAAGGGGATACTGAGATTTGGAAAAAATGGAAGTTGAGTCCCTGATTTGTTAGTCCATATGAGATAGTGAGGCATGTAGGAGAGGCGGCTTACGAATTGGACCTTCCATTAGAGTTGGTTGTAGTTCACCCAGTGTTCCATATTTCGATGCTTAAGAAGTGCATTGGAGATCTGTCCTTAGTAGTTCCCCTAGAAAGTATTAGGATCAAAGATAACTTGTCATATAAGGAAATTCCTGTAGAGATACTTGATATGCAGGTCCAAAGTCAAAGAAATAAGAAAATAGCACCAGTAAAGGTTCTTTGGAGAAACCAATTGGTTGAAGGGTCCCCTTGGGAAGCTAAAGCAGACATGATGACCAAGTATCCTCATATCTTTTCTTCAAACTCAGTTCCTACCAAAGGTAAATAGTTATTTTCAGTCAAAACACTTTCTCTTTAAGTCAATTTAAGTGTTCTTAAGTCCTATCTTATATTGTGAGTACTTGGATCCCTGTGATAGATATAAGCTTAGTTGTAAGTTCAGTATAGAGGTGTTGATTCTTTTCTAAATCCTAGATGGGTCTCATTCGAGGACGAATGTTTCCAATGGAGAGATATTGTAATACCCTATGTTTGAAAGTCATTGTGCAACTTATGACTCATCCTCTTAAGTTGTGTATACACCTTATGAGTCATAAGTTATAAGTCACAGTGTAACGACCCAAAATCACACCTGGGGCATCACATGGTGCTTAGGGATACAAGTAGCCCCAAGCTAACCCTTTGAGCCTACCACTTCTCATAATAACTCATTAAAGAAGAAATATACAAAACACTGGCACTGTCATATCAAATGAAAGGAAACACGAAGGTAATACTCGGTCCAAACGACCACAATACTGGAAATCTCAACACAACCACAGTCTGACAACTAGTCAGACAAAGCCTCTACTACTCCATGAACTTGAGAGCCGTAAGGATAGGTCCCCAACTGACTCAAACTGAACTGAAAGTAATAACATAGACACTCAAATAGTAAAATGTCTAACGATGGGTCCTCGAACTATGAGGACTCACCACTGTAGAAATGTAGATGAAGGTACTTGGGAATCATTGACGAGGCTGGGACTGAGCACCTGAACCTACATTATAAGACAATATAGCACATAGACGTATATGTGGATCAGCACTTGGGAATGTACTTAGTATATGGGGGTGTATGCATTTACATAAAACAATATCAATACTCTTTAATCAAATCATGCATGCAAATAGAAATGACTCGCATGGCTTGAATAAGTCTAAAATGTAAAGCTCATAAATCATGTAGAATAAAGCACGTAACACAAATCTCGTGAGTCATTATACTTTGGCTTTAAAATTTATTCTCTCCTCTTATTCTCATTACTCATAGGATAAAGGAAGCTTTAAACAATACTTTCAACACATGCATATATCTCATGGAGAGTAAAACTTCTTTATTGCTCAAGAACTTATAACTCTTTTGAACTCAAACACTTGGAACTCGGAATCATATGACTTTGGTTTAAAAATTGATGATCAACTCTTATTAGTAGAGAAAACTACTTCCTTCTTTGGAAAATACTCAAAATATCCACATACTCATATACTTCAATTTCAAGAACATTGAAACTCTTAAATTCTCAAGGAGTAACAACATAGGGTATAAAACCAGCTTCAATTTCTTAAGAAAACATGCAAAATCATGATATTTGACTTTTAATTCATGGAAAACATCAAGATATTGCAATCAATAACAATGGGTGAAAAACCATAATTCAATATCATGTAAAATCTCATAGATTGCAGAAAATTATAGTTTAAATAAGTCTTTGGGTACAAGGTGAAAGGATTACCCTTGTTCAAAACCCCATATACCTTAGATTATGAAATTGGATGAACAAGCTTGCTTCAAACTCTTCTTCTTACTCTTGAGAGAGGGTTCTTGCAATCCTTGAACTCGAAGAACTTAAATCTCAACTCAATTTGTAGAATCTATGGTGAGTTCTTGGATTTCTTGGAGAAGGATTTTAGATTTAATTTTGAGGGAGAAACCCTAGCTCTTTTGTGTTTTGGATGATGAATGAAGTCATTTGCTTCATTTGGAATATAACTGGCTGATAAAAGAGTGGAAAAACCAAGGAGTCCCTTTTAAAAATGACTTAAAATACTGAACGGGAGTTGCGATGGTCGAAGCAATAGTCCGTCGCTAGCCTGATGGTCCGTCGCTAACCTAATGGTCTGTCGGATCATCCGTCACAGGTCATTCAGAGAAAGAACACACTGCCTCGATGTGATGGTCTCAGCGATGGTCTATCGCAGTCTTAACGATCCGTCATCCTGGTCGTCACACTTGGGCCAGAAAAGGGAGTTACTACCTTGGCTACGATGGTCCATCGCACACTCGACGATCTGTCAACCTGTCCGTCGCACCTGGGCGCTTTCGACAACTTTTGATAAAATGGCCATAACTTCCCACCCCGATGCCGTATTTGGATGAAATTGGTATCGTTGGTAAGCTAATTCAATTCTCTACACTATAGAAAGTCATTTTCTAGAAATTCAACAAGATTATAATACTAATCACTTGGGAAGTCTCTTCTCAATCTTTTAGGGCCAAAATTACACTTCACTTGACATGCTCAAGGCTTAAACTACAAGGGAACTTTGCGGGGTCTTACAATATCTCCCCCTTGGAAACATTATTTCTCAAATGTCATTAGTTAGACTAGGAACACAGGAAAAATAAAGTACACATAGCAGAAGCAATTTGCTAAATGGGCTCAAAATTTTTTTGAACTCTTGAATATCTCATAAATTGCAAGAAAGCATGCAAGAATAGATATATAGCTAAACTTTATATTAGAAAGGCTGAATTAAGGAAGAATAATACCTTCCGATCGATCTAAACTCGTGGAAAAGAGGTGTGGGTACTTGGATCGCATGTCTGCTTCTACCTCCCAAGTAGCACCCTCAACTGACTAGTTCCAACACAACACTATGACCAACGGAACCTCTTTGTTCCTCAGTCTACAGATCTAAAAATCTAGGATCTCAACGGGAATCTCATTGAATGAAAGACCGTTCTGAATATCCGCACTCTCTGAAGGATCTACTACAACGGAATCACCAATATGCTTCTTAAGCATGGAGACATGAAAAATAGGATGAACGGCTGACAACTCTGTGGGTAACACAACCTCATAGGCTACATTCCCAACACAGCTCAAAACTCTATACGGGCCAACATAACGGGGACTAAGCTTTCCCTTTTTACCAAACCTCTTTGCCCCTTTCATGGGTGAAATCTTTAAGTACACCAAATCACCCACTTCAAACTCAAGATCTCTTCTCCTCACATCAGCATATGACTTTTGACATCTCTGAGCTATCTTTAAACTCTCTCTAATCAACTTAACTTTCTCCATAGCTTCAAATACTACATTAGGCCCAATCACGGCAGTTTCACCCACTTTAAACCAACGTATAGGTGATATACATCTTCTACCAAACAAAGCCTCAAGTGGTGCCTTCCCGATGCTAGCATGGTAACTATTGTTATAGGCAAATTCTATCAATGGCAAATGCTCATCCCAACTACCTTTGAAATCAAGAGCACACACCTTCAACATGTCCTCTAGAGTCTGAATGGTCCTCTTAGCCTGACCATCAGTTTTCGAATGGAAAGCGGAACTCAAGAGAACTTGGGTACCAAGACCCTGCTGAAATGCCCTCCAAAACTGAGAAGTAAATTGAGTAACCCTATCCAAAATGATAGACAAAGGAACTCCGTGCAGCCTAACTAACTTCTGAATGTATAATCTAGCATAATGCTCAGCTGTATAAGATGTGTGCATGAGCAAGAAATGCGTGGACTTAGCCAGCTTATCTACAACCACCCAAATAGAATCATGACAATGACGCAAAAGACGTAACCCAGTCACAAAATCCATATTTACTACCACCCACTTCCAAATGGGTATACCAAACTCTTCCATTATATCACAAGGTCTTTGCTGCTCTACCTTAACCTGTTGGCACGTTGCACACTTTGCTACAAACCCAGCTATATCCTCTTTCATACCATTCCACCAATAGATTTCTCACAAGTCGCAGTACATCTTGGTAGTACGGGGATGAATAGAATACCGAGAGCCAAGCGCTTCAGCCATAATCCTCTGCCTTAGATCAACAATACACAGAACGCACAATCTACCCTGCAATCTCAACACGTCGTCTCTTCCTTGTGAGAAAACCTCTACCTTTTGGTCATTAACTATCTTCTTCAGTCTGACCAAACTAGGATCTCTATCTTGCTTCTTCTTTACTTCCGAAATAAAAAGGATTCGGAACTACTTTGCACCAAAGTACATCCCTCAACTGAATCAAGCAACCTAACACCCAATCTAGCCAGACAGTGCACATCAAGAGCTAACTCTTTCTTACCTTCCTTTACATAGGCAATACTACCCATAGACAATCTTCTAAGGGCATCTACCACTATATTGGCCATGCTCGGGTGGTACAATACTCTCATATCATAGTTTTTTAACAACTCTAACCACCTCCTCTACCTAAGATTCAACTCCCTCTGAATAAACACATACTGCAGGCTCTTATGATCAGTAAACACATCAACATGAACACCATAAAGATAGTGTCTCCAGATTTTCCAAGCAAAGACCACAGCAGCTAACTCAAGATCATGGGTTTGGTAATTTTTTTTATGCGGCTTTAACTATCTAGTGGCATAGGCTATAACCTTACCTCTTTGTATCAACACACAACCCAAACCAATTCTAGAGCTATTACAATACACCATAAAACCATTTGTACCATTAGGCAAAGTCAACACAGGGGCTGAAGTAAGTCGAGTCTTCAACTCCTAAAAACACTTCTCACAGGAATTTGACCACTGGAACTTAACCTTCTTTTGGGTCAATCGGGTCATGGGAGACGTAATAGAAGAGAAACCTTCAACAAAATAATGGTAGTATCCCGTTAGACCTAAGAAACTTCTAATGTCAGATGGAGAGATAGGTCTAGTCCAATTTCTTACAGCTTATGTCTTTTGGGGATCAACTCTAATACCTTCGGCTGAAATAATATGACCTAGAAAGGCTACAGACCTTAGCCAAAATTCACACTTACTGAATTTGGTAAATAACTGGTGACCTCTAAGAGTTTGCAAGACTATTCTAAGGTGATTTGCATGATCATGCTCATTGCGGGAGTAGACAAGGATGTCATCTATGAACACTATGACAAACATATCAAGATATTGCTTGAACACTCGATTCATGAGGTCCATAAAAGTTGCTGGGGCATTGGTTAGCCCGAAGACATAATTAAAAACTCAAAGAGACCATAGCAGGTTCAGAAGGTTGCCTTTGGAATATAACATTTCCTCATTTTAAGTTGATGATAGCCGGATCTAAGGTCTATCTTGGAGAAATAACTTGAACCTTGCAACTGATCAAACAAGTCATCAATTCTCAGAAGAGGATACTTATTTTTTACTGTGACCTTGTTAAGCTGACGATAGTCAATGCACATACACAAAGAACCATCTTTCTTTCGCACGAATATAATAGGTATGCCCCGGGGAGAAAAATTAGGCCTTATAAAACCTCTAGCTAAAGATCTTTGAGTTGCTCTTTCAACTTCTTAAGCTCAGCAGGTGCCATACGGTATGGCATAATAGAAATGGGATGAGTGTCAGAAAGAAGGTCAATCTCAAACTCTATCTCTCTATCGGGAAGTACCCTTGGGAGATCTTTCGGAAAAACATCTGGAAACTCATTAACAATATCGACTGACTGAATAGTTAGAGCCTCAAACTTAGTGTCTTTGACTCTAACTAGGTGATAAATACAACCCTTAGATATCAGCTATTTGGCTATGAGATAGGAGATGACTCTTGGGAGATATCAAACTCCCGAACTACTCAAAAACTAGCTCATCAGGGAACTGAAACTTGACTATATGGGTACCAAAATCTACAGATGAAATAACAAGAATGAAGTCAATCCATACCCAGAATAAGGTCAAAATCCACCATGTCTAACTCTATCAAATCAGCAATTATGACTCTATGAAGAACAGTAATAGGACAATCTCTATACACTTTTTTAGCAAAAACTGACTCCCCTACTAGTGTGGAGACTAGGAAAGGCTCAAGAATCTTTTTGGGACCCATTTTAAAATTCATAGCCAAAAGTAGGGTCACATAGGAAAGACTTGACTCGGGGTCCAACAACACATAAACATCAAAAAAAAGACGTGGAGCGTACCAGTAACAACATCGGGAGAGTCCTCCTGCTCCTAACAGGATGGTAAGGCATAGAATTTTTTCTGGCACTGGTTGCCAGTAGTGATAGATGAAGCACCCTGAATAGAGGCGGGATGAGGGATAGGAGCTGGTGTACTAGTAGTC
Organism: Capsicum annuum; assembly: GCF_002878395.1. Taxonomy (NCBI): domain Eukaryota; kingdom Viridiplantae; phylum Streptophyta; class Magnoliopsida; order Solanales; family Solanaceae; genus Capsicum; species Capsicum annuum. The sequence goes on from NC_061118.1 coordinate 132,454,452, forward strand.
TATGCCTAAGGTCAGGCATCTCTAGTCCCCTGCCCAGTATGTGGACAACCTCTAAGTCTGTGGCCCTGCTTTTCATAACCAAAACAACCCCTTAAATCTGCGAAACAATCACCGGGATAATCCCTACCACCCTTAGCATAAGGAGGATAATGAGGCTTGTTACCAATACTGTTCTGTGACCTAGACATAAAAGACCTGCTCCATTACTCCTGCCTGCCTCTAGGCATTGGAGCACTAGCTGATGAAGGCACTGGAATAGATGAACGTCTCTAAAACTGAGGGCGGTTTCCTTTATGGAACCTAATCTAACTATACTCATATTGTTCAGATCTAGCCCTCTTGTTACCCCTCACTCTGTCTCTCTCTCTAATCTTATTTGCCTCTATCTGTTGTGCATGTTTCATCAACCAAGACAGATCCATATCCCTATGCAGCATCGCAGTCCTACACTCTTTCAGCACCAAACCAGAAACACCTATCACAAAATTGCTCATACTAGCTCGGGTGTCATAAATCAAATTAGGAGAACACTTGGCCAACTGGTTGAACTTAAAACAGTACTCCTTAATAGTCATGGAGCCCTAACTCAAGTTTATAAACTCCTCAATCTTCGTTTCCCTCATCTCAAGCAGAAAGAACTTGTCCAAGAATACATCTTGGAATACCTGCCAAGTCATAGAAGTAGTATCCTCACCTCTACCCTTCCTCCACGATACAACCCTGTCATAAGCTATGTCCTTCAACATGTAAGACACCAACTCAAGACTTTCTTCCTCAGAAACATGCATCACCTGCATGATCTTTCTCACCTCTTAAAGGTACAGCTGTGGGTCCTCACCTATCTTGGACCAATTAAACTCTGGCAGATTCATTCGCATGAAATCATGGATCATAGAAGTAGCTACATCACCTCCTTACTGATTCGCAACTATGGCCTGGTTGTTGGACCGAACATTAGTGGTGACTGCTTGGGCTAAAGCCTGAAAGGCCGCCCAAAACTTAGCATGAGACACAGTCTCATTCAAAAGATCAACAGGTAGGGGTTGCTCATCATAGTTTCTGTGGGCATTCTCTCTTCGGAGAGGCATTTTCAGAAATATTAAAGTACAAATTATTAGATGAGAGAGACAACTGCAGAAATGATGGAATTTGAAATAAAGAAACAACTTTTTTTCCTAAAATATCTTGTAGCCTCTTGATCATAGATGTGGCGCACTACCACTGATGATCAAGACTTTACTCAACGCGGCTTGTCAGACTACTCTCTAGGACTCCTTTAAACCTTAGGCTCTAATATCAAGTTTGTAACGACCCAAAATCACCTCCCAGGATGTCACATGGTGCTTAGGGCTACAAGTAGCCCCAGGTTAACCCTTTAAGCCTGTCACTTCTCATAGTAACTCATTTAAGAAGGAATATACAAAACACTGGCATTGTCATATCAAATGAAAGGAAATACAAAGGTAATACTCGGTCCAAACAACCATAATACTTGAAATCTCAACACAACCACAGTCTGATAACTAGTCTGACAAAGCCTCTACTACTCCATAAACTCAAGAGTCATTGGGACGGTCCCCAACTGACTCAAACCTAACTGAAAATAATAACAAAGACACTCAACTACTGAAATGTCTAAAGATAGGTCCTCAAACCATGAGGACTCACCACTGTAGAAATGTAAACGAGGTACTAGGGAATCACTGATGTGGCTGGGACTGAGTACCTGAACCTACATTATTAGACAATATAGCACATAGACGTATATATGGATCAGCACTTGGGAATGTACTGAGTATATAAGGGTACATGCATTTACATAAAACAATATCAATACTTTTTAATCAAATCATACATGTAAATAGAAATGACTCACATGGCTTGAATAAGTCTAAAATGTAAAGCTCATAAATCATGTAGAATGAAGCATGTAATACAAATCTTGTGAGTCATTATACTTTGGCTTTAAAATTTATGCTCTCTTCTTATTCTCATTACTCATAGGATAAAGTAAGTTTTAAACAATACTTTCAACTCATGCATATATCTCATGGAGAGTAAAACTTCTTTATTGCTCAGGAACTTATAACTCTTTTGAACTCAAACACTTGGAACTCAGAATCATATGACTTTGGTTTAAAAACTAATGATCAACTCTTATTAGTAGATAAAACTACTTTCTTCTTTGGAAAATACTCAAAACCAATTCATTCACTTTAGAAAATATCTTATCTCAAAGCTTTAGGAAAAATATTCTATCTCAATGGAAAATACTTTAGTTTAGGGAGGTTATCTTAACCGACATAAACCATGCAAGCTACATGGAGTCTAACGTTTTGTCCTCCTAAGAAAGAAAACTCACGTTGGGGAGAGGAGTCATACTCTTGCCAAGGAGTATAACCTCAACTCAGTGATCACTTATCTCAGCCTCGGGCCCAATCATCTTGGCCTCAGGGCCAAAATCTCAAACCTATGGTGGCACGTAGTTATGGGGTAATAAATCGTGGTAACTTACCCAACTCGGTATTAAATACCACTCCCTTTAGTTTATCTCTCTCATCTCATGGAAATCCACTTTCAAAATAATCTCATAGTTCATAAGAACCCAATAATCAAATCCGTAATCTTATGTGGTAGAGTGGATTTCAAAACTCTATGACCATTAGGTCAGAACATTTATCAATAATCTCAAAATACATAAATCATGGGTATTTATAGCACAATAATTCATAAAATTACAAGTCTCAAGTAGGCTTTAGTGACCCATAATTCAATCTCAAGTTAAAACTCATCATAATGCATAATAGATAGTATATAGCTTCATAATTCATGTAGAAATTTGAAAGTTATAGCAATTTGTCTCAAAATATCAACATACTCAGATACTTCGATTTGTAGAACATTGAAACTCTTAAATTCTCAAGGAGTAACAATATAGGGTATAAAACCAGCTTTAATTTCTCAAGAAAACATGCAAAATCATGTTATTTGACTTTCAATTCATGGGAAACATCAAGATATTGTAATCAATAACACTGGGTGAAAAACCATAATTCAATATCATGTAAAATCTCATAGATTGCAGAAAATTATAGTTTAAATAAGTCTTTAGGCACAAGGGTGAAAGGATTATCCATGTTCAAAACCTCACATACCTTAGATTATGAAATTGGATGAACAAGCTTGCTTCAAATTCTTCTTCTTACTCTTGAGAGAGGGTTCTTGTAACCCTTAAACTTAGGGAACTTAAATTTCAACTCAATTTGTAGAATCTATGGTAAGTTCTTGGATTTTTTGGAGAAGGGTTTTAGATTTGATCTTAAGGGAGAAACTCTAGTTCTCTTGTGTTTTGGATGATGAATGAAGTCATTTTCTTTGTTTGGAATATATCAGGTTGATAAAAGAGTGGAAAGTTAAAAGAGCCCCTTTTAAAAATGACTTAAAATACTAAATGGGGGCTGCAATGGTCGAAGCGATGGTCTATCACTAGCCTGATGGTCCGTGGGATCATCTGTCGCACGTTGGAAGAGAAAGAACACACTGCCTTGATGTGACGGTCCATCGCCGTCTTGACAGTCTGTCATCCTGGTCATCGCACTTGGGATAGAAAAGAAAGTTACTATCTTGGTTGCGATGGTTCGAGCGACGGTCCGTCGCACAATCGAAGGTCATCAACCTGTCCATCGCACCTGGGCGATTCTGACAACTCTCAATAAAACGGCCATAACTTCCCACCCTGATGCCGAATTTGGCTGAAATTAGTATCGTTGGAAAGCTAATTAAATTCTCTACACTATAGGAAGTCATTTTTAGGAAAATTAAACAAAATTAAAGTACTAATCACTTGGGAAATCTCTTTTCAATCTTTTAGGGCTAAAATTATACTTCACTTGACACACTCAAGGCTCAAACTGCAAGGGAACTTTACGGGGTCTTACGCATAGCTATAGTAGTGTGGAGTAGTTAGAGTCTATTGTAGTTATGATTTGACCTTAGAAATCATCATAGGATGTTACGATTCATATGAAGTGAAGTCGTAAGGTTAATAGTATAGGTGTCCCAAGTATCTGTACAAGTTACGAGGGGATGATATGAGTCGTATGAAAATATGATGAGTCATAAGATATGAATTGTATGTTGACCAGTGTCTGCAATCCTTGCCACTACCAATCGTACGAGTTGCTAGGCCAAGTTGTAACCTCATCTTATGAGTCGTGAGTTGACTCGTGAAACTGGAAGTTAAATTTCAATAGGTTTAGTTAAGGGACTTTTCGGTCTTTTCCCCTCTTATAACTCCCTACCTATGACTTATAACCCAAGACAGGCATTATTTTCCTCTATCTTTCAATCGATTAACAATATCTCTTCTCCTCCCATCTTCAAGAACAACGAGATTAGAGTTTCTCTCATCAAGTCATCTCTCAAGTCTCAAAGTTTGTCTTCTTCATAGGTCAAGCAATTCCAGGTATGTGGGGTTTTGAACAAGGTTAATTCCTTGTGCCTAAAAAGCATGATTTCTAAGATTGGATTATATGTTTTATATTAGGGTTCATCCCCCAAATTCTCATATGTTGAAGTATAACCTTATCTTATGATATAAAGCTTAAAGATGCATAAAGGATACATTTATTCATGTTTTAAACTTTAAGGTTTGAAATTGTGATTTGGAAGTCTGATAAAATATTTTTAAATGGATATTTGAGTTTCATATTTTGTTATAAGTTCTATGAAAGTAAGTTAGAGTTTCAAGATTTAAGAAGAAGTACAACGTTTACAAGAAATTCTAAGCATTTAAGTCCATTCATGTGCAATATGGTATAATTCAAGAAAGCTTGATCCTTTGATCTGAAGATAAGACATGAAATCCACAAGTGTTTATCTTGATTATGATTTAAAGTAAAGAAAAGCATTACTGGTTTTCAGTCTATAAACCCTTATGCTATTTTAAGGTGGATTTCTAAAGTATGAGCCTATATATATGTCTTGGTAGTAGTATTTAGCATCGAGAAGAGAATAGGTATGAATGTATCCTAAATTCCTGGAAACTATGAGCAACCATAGGTTTAAGAAGACCTCATCAGCAAGTGTCTACTTTTCTCAATATGGACGAAGTATAGTGATCACTTAACTGAAGGTTTTATTCCGATGGCAAGGGTTGAACAACTCTCCCCAGTGTGTGTAAGACGTTGGACTTCATGGTATCTCACATGGTTTACGGCGGTTAGAAAAATCTCCCATAAGAGTGAATAAAAGTAAGGATTTTAGAAACTAAATATTATGGCTCACTTAGTTTATTCATACGCTTCAATATCCATATTTTATGATCTTGCGAACTTTAGTTTAACTCAAGTCGAAGGTGAGTCATTTATGCTTAGCATGCATTATTTGAAAGTACACATATATATTCAGTTCTCATTTTATTTATTCATTCACCCCCACATACTCAGTACATTCCAGAAGTACTAACCTGGATATGTCTTTGTGCTACATTGTCTTATAATGTAGGTTCTGGTGATCGTTTCCAGCAGTACAATTAATCATGGGTATAATCTCCAGCATCCCAACTTTTGGTGAGTCTTCATAGTCCGAGGATCCAGTTTATAAGACTATTGTTTATTGTTGAAAGTTATTTTAGATCTTTGATTTTTGTTTATGTTTGATTCAGTTGGGGTCTGTCCCAATGGCTCACTAGTTAGCAGTAGAGGTTTGTCCGACTGTGTATGTTCTAAGTTCAAAGAGTTTGTTTAAGGTTTCCAAAGTTAAAGACTTACATTAAGATATGGAATTGTTTACCTTCAGTTTCTATACATGTTAGTTCACTTTTTATGTGAATTATATGTTGAATAGATATCATGGGTTAGCTTGGGAATATTCATAGTCCTAAGCACCGTGTGATATCCAAGGGGTGCTCCAGGGGCGTTACACGGAGGACTTGGAAAGATGGGATAACCTTAGAGGTCCAACAGCTATAGGTGCGGGTGATGGGTGGCATTGTTGTTGTTGCTGGAAAAAGGAGAGTAAGAGTTGATGCAGTTGAACAAGGAGAAACATGGCTACTTGCTGGTTTATTGGAAGAAGGTGGAGATATACCTAAGCTTTGCGATGTCGTTGTGGAAAGAACGAAGAGAGGCCTTTGTGTACCTGTACATAACGGTTGAGGTAGTTCAAAATAATGTATATCTATTTTGATATCAATATCCATATCTTTTGGAGAAGATAACTCATCCTAAGAAATTTTTTATACTGATTTTTATAATTAGAAAAAATATTGGTAAAAGGATAACTATTTTCAAAAAAAACTACATCTCGTGAAAGATAAACTTTGGAGGTGGTCGGGTCAAAGCATTGATAGAAATAATGTTTGTTTGAAAATCCCACATAGACACATGACTATGATTTTGAATCAAGCTTATTTTATGCATACGATTTCAGCCACGAATAACATAAATAACCAAAAAAATTGACATTGTTATAATTTGGTGATTCTTGAAATAAAAACTCATATGGACACTTATCTTTTAAATTTGGAGTTGTCATGTTGTTTATGAGAAAATTTGCATGATGACATGCAAAACTCCAAAAGGTGGTTGGTAAAGAAGCTTGGTGCATTAGAGTTTCGGTAGTCCCGACAACATGGCAATGTCATCTTTCTACTGTAGCAACTCATTGTGGAGTATAAGGTGGAGAAATTAAGGGTTCAATACCCTGTGATTTCAAATAAGAAGTTAAACTTTGAAATCACCTCCTCTATCAATATAAAAAGATAATATTTTTGTTTGAAATCGACGTTCGAGTAATGAATGTAGTATTTTGAAAACATCTAAAACCTCATATTTGGCTTGAATAGTGTGGAGCCATGTGTATTTTGAAAATTGATCTACAAATAAAACATAATATCTTTTTTTGTCAATGGACAAAACTGACAAACCCCACGCATTATTGTAAATATTTTGTGGAGTCTTGTGACTCTGTAAATAATTTGTAGAGGCTTGTGACTCTGCAAGGAATTTGTAAGAAAAAGATTGCCTGTGTCTTTTATTTGATTAGCATGAATTACAAATAGAAACAGAATCTTTTTTAACATAAATAGAAAATTTATTCAAAAACATATCTAGAGTACAATGTGTTGGATGCCCCAAGCATCGATGCCATAGATCGAAGGACACAACTACATTGCATTGCGATTGAGAAGAAGAAGAAGAATTGTTTGGAGGCTACTCATAAAGGTTTCCTCTACTCCAACCCTTGAACTAGTGGTGCTCCCGTACTCAGATCCTTCACAAGATAAGAGCATGAAAATAATTTAATAGATGTTTTATTATTACAACAAAATAGAAAAACTAAAATCAAGTTATTGGTAATGAAAGTTGAGCAAAGTGTATTGGACAATTGAAAGTTATAATTAGATATAGATAAATCAGTGTTACAAGTGTGAGAAAATGGTATGTTATTAACATTTCCCATAATGATTTCCTATGGACCATTGTAGGCAATAATGTTTGAGAGACTTTGACATTCGATGCAACATGGTGTGTAGCCCCTAAATCGACTATCCATGGGGCTGATTGCTGTATTTTTTGTTCGGCAAAGTTGGTTCAAGCTTGAAAATGATTGTGAGACTGAAAGCGACAAACATAAGCAAAATGTCCAAGTGGGTCACACAACTGACACACTAACTTCTTGTAGATTGGTGTGATGATTGTGCCCCGGCTGAGAACGTTGTTACTGGTAGTTATTTTGACGTCGATTTTTGTTGGTGGCATTGCTCCTTATTTGAGAGTTTAAATTTTGAGCAACAATAGCAGTAATTGTAGTAGAGTGAGGCAGATCATTGTGTTTGAGGAAAAGCTCATGATTAATAAGCTTTTCAAATAGTTTGACATATGAAATTAGGGTGTCACGTGCTCAAATTGCTACTGAGATTTCTTGATATTTTGGCTCAAGCTTAGTGAGAATCTTGACAATGAGTTTGGCATTAGTAATAGAAGCTCCTGTAGTTGCAACCTCATCACAGAGAGATTGGACTTAGTTGAGATAGTCCGTGATAGGAAGACTCTCTATGGTGAGACAAGCTAGGGGATATCGCAAGCTAAAAACATGAGTTTGCGACTTATTGGCATAAGCAGTATGGAGAGAATCCCAGGTTGTTTTATAGTGGTTGGAGCGGTAATAGTAGCAGCAAGAGTTATATCTATTGATGCTAAAATTGCATTCTGGATCAATTGGTCTCGACTAAATCAATTAACATAATAGGGTTTGGCAATTGTCTAGTTATTTATGGTCGTGGTCAATGTAGGAGTAGGGGCAGTCCTATTTGAATGTCCGTAAATATTGTGTCCTATCATGAGCATGGATACTTGTGCCTTCCAGAGAAAAAAGTTATGGTCCCATCAAGTTTAATCAGAAGTTGGGTAACAGAGTTGAATTGGACAATAGTGATGGAGTTAGTTGTATTAGTGTTGGTAATAGAGAGCCATTTCTGATGGTTGGGTAGAAAGTCTTAGAACTCTAGGAGGAGAAAAAAATCTCTTGATAACATATAAAGTTTTGAGATGTAGAATGAAAATATAAATGTTATTCAGGTACAACAACTCTTTATAGAGCAGATTCAAAACTGGAAATCCTATCTCATAACTACAAAGCAGTGGAAACCCAATAATACAGGAAACTATGAAAGTCCTAACTAGAACAAATAACAAATTATTGTATAATTGAATACATTCAGATCTATAATATCATAAGATACTCCTAAACTGAGATGGCATATATTATCTGTTAATAGTCAATAGTGAGATTGATTCAATCAGGAATAACCATACTTGAGAGTTGGTTGATCTTCCTCTTAGAAATAAACCTTTAAGTTCAAAATAGATCTTTAAAAGAAAATTAAAGCTAATGGTACTATTGAAAATACATGTCAATACTTGTTATGAAAGACTTTAGATAAAAAAAAAAGGTCTTGATTATTTCAACATATACTCACCGGTAACAAGAATAACGTTCATTCGAATATTGGTTGTATTAGTTGCAATATATGATCTTAAAATATATCAAATAGATGTGAAAACAACTTTCTTAAATGGAGAATTGGAGAAGTAAATTTACATGGAACAATTTGAGGGTTTTGTGGTTCCTAGTAAAGAAAGAAAAGTGTGCAAGCTTGCTAAGTCATTACGGACTAAAACAACCACCCAAATAGTGGCCTGCAAAGTTTGACCAAACCATATTGACAAACTGATTCAAGATACAAAATTATTGTTTGTTTGTATGTGGATGACATGGTGATCATCAGTAGAGCATTTCTGCCATAAATTCTACTAAACAAATGCTTGAGAGCAAATTTGATATAAAAGACCTTGGAATTGCTGATGTGATCTTTGGGATAAGAATTCATAGAACTTCACAACTTGTCAAAGTCTCATTACATTGAAAAAGTACTTGAAAAGTTCAAATATTTGAATTTCAATATTCTCAAGACTCCATTAGACATGAAATTTGCACTTCAAAAGAATGAAGGTGAAATTGACTTACAATTAAACTATGCAAGAGTGTTGGAAGTTTAATGTATATCATGAACACGTGACCACATATAACATGTCCTATTAGTAAATTGAGTCGGTACACGAGTGGTCCCAATCAAACTCATTGAATGACAATGAAAAGAGCTTTAGGATATCTAAAGCATACTCAAGACTATGATTTGCATTATAACAAACATCCTATAGTAATTGAAGGATATAGTGATACAATTGGATCACTGGATCAAATAAAGTAAAATCTATGAGTGGGTATGTATTTACTCTTGAAAATTGTCCACTCTACAATTTAATTTGAATTTATGTGTTAGATAGAGCCAGTGAAGAAATTGAATGGCTCTGGAATTTCTGGAATGATATTTCTTATTGGCCAAACCTTTGGCACCAGTATGCATACACTATGAAAGTTAAGCAGTAATAGGTAGGGTAGGGAGCATGATGTATAATGATAAATCTCATCATATAAGATGGAGATATAATACCATTAGAGAACTATTCTTCAGTGAAATTATCACAATTGACTATGTGAAGTCAAAGAATTATGTGTCAAATGCACTTACAAAATATCAAACTAGAGAGGGAGTAGAGAGATCATCAAAGAAAATGAGTTTACGACCTAGGATAAGTCATCATGATGGTAACTCTACCTAGTGGATTGGAGATCCCAAGAGTTAGGTTCAAGAAAATCATAAAGCTGTGACTGATGGTTCAATATTGTCAATTAACTCGACTCATTCTCATGATGAAGATGATGTTTAGAAAACCAGGATAATGCTTATGGAATGAAATGTTTTTATAGTATCTAAGTTTGGCATGTTTGATCAAATAGTTTGAATTATAGGATTATTCATTTAGAATTTATCTATCTGAGGGTGAAGTGGTAGTCGGTTTAAGGAGAATGATAGTGAAGGCTATTATTTAAACTCTCATGAAACTAAGTAGTGTTCATGGTCGAAACAAATAAATTATGAGAAGCATAAATTGTAAGAAACTAGTTGTGTGACTTATGTAGTCTAGGTGTATACAAATGTTCGATGGTTCAAAGATATCGCATCCGTCGATTGATTGAGTGCGTCCGATGCAAATTCACTGCGAAGTTTCAAAATAAAACCTACTTATGTAGATGCATTTAGTCTTTTCTTGAAGATCATGCACTTGTTCGTATATTTTTTGATGAAATAGACACTCCCCATTCATGTGAGAAATTGTTGGATTTCAAGTGATGAAATGTAATGGATAATGGAGGAAAGGTGAATTGAGTTTTCACTTTAAGAAAGAAGTGTTCTCCCATGTTGATGGGAAAAGAAATTTTTTCATGCTTAAATATAGAAGCATGCCTTCACGTGGATAGTAAGGTAAGAAGAAGATAAACCTCGCGCCGTCTTCGTCGCTCGCTCGCTCAGCTTCAGCTTTGGATTCAGATTCAGATTTAGATTTAGATTTAGATTTAGATTTAGATTTAAAAAATGATCGATTGAGAGATTATCTTTTCAGACAAAATTCATTTGAAACTTAAAAATTAGTGATGTCTTTTTGGTATGATGGAAAATATTTTCTGGAAAATGTTTTCCTATTTCTCCTTGTTTGGTTATAGTAAAATATTGGGAAAATATTTTCCAAGATAACTCATTTTCCTCTATTTGAGGGAAAACGACTTCCCTCATGGACCAAGGGAAGTTATTTTTCAAAAAATGACAAATGTGACTTATGTCCCCCCCCCCCCCACCCCACCAACATTCATATTCACATGACTCAAAAAATTCACATTTCTAAAAAATTTATATTGCTCAAAAATATTTTTCACTATGCTTTGCTTTAATTTTTCACTGCTTGAAATAAAAAATAGTGAAGCCCGAATTTTTTCATTTTCGATGTTCGTTGAATTTATTGTTATTTTCATATGCATAGAGGAAGACTTACCTATGTTACTTTTGTTAATTGCATATTTCATTTTGTCATCGATGTAACTTATTTCACGAGGTTGAATAAGCTTGTCATTCCGTTATATTTCTATTAATTGTAGTATCCTGAGATTGTCCTGACAAAATGTTGAAAAATGTCTCCTATATTTGCTAATTAATAGTTGCTTAAATTTAGTGATTGTAAAATTTTAGTATTCGATATTGATATTATTTGTTATGCTTATATTAGTTCTTACAAATTGTTGAGTTGCTAGAGGCACTGATATACTAGTTAACAGTTAGTAGTATTTTCTAAAAAATATTTTTCACTCACCAATCAAACACTAGAAAATATTTTTCTAAATAATACTTTCTACTCACCAACCAAACACCATAAAATCTTTTTTGGAAAATATTTTCCACTCACCAACCAAACATGAGAAAATAAGTAGAAAACCAACTTATTTTTCAGGAAAACATTTTCCAAGAAAACATTTTCCATGGAAAATATTTTCCATCATACCAAACACACCCTTAATCCAAAAATCTAATATAAAAATTTTCTCCATTTGTTGATGCATCCGAGCATGCGCGGACGCATGTCACAATGCACCTCAAAGGAATGTGATTCTTTGAGGCACTGTTTAAAAGGAAAAAGTGACCTACGAGCGTAGGTCATCATCAGCGGATGCAGGTGAGGTCCACAGATGAGACAAAAGATTCTGTTTCGAGCACGACCTGCAAGCAGCAGGTGGGGTTCGCATGTCATTTCGATGTTTCAAACAGCTGTACTTTTTATGAACCATTGTTGTTTTTCAGAAGCAACACCTTTTTTCAATAAATACCTAATTTTTTCCCAGATATTGGCACGAAATTTTGAAGTTAAAAACTCTACTTCTTCCTAAAAACTCAAGTGTGATTTACGAATTGTTGAGTGTGTTCAAAGTTTAACAAATTTGAGGTGTGACTATTTGTTGCGGTGAATCATTTTATCCTGAAAGGATATAGTACATAAACCTCGGGTACTTGAGGGGAATAAATTCCTTAAGAATGCACCGTGAATTTGATGGACTTGATTCTTTCTTTCTTCATCTTTTTCTCATTTTTTTTATTTTTCAAAAAATAATTTGAACTTCATTTTGATAGTTTATAAGTTGTTTGAAGTTCTTGTTGTAAATGCAGATTGTACCTAGAAAAGAAACAATATTCAAAACATGCAAAAATCATAAAACAATTGTTAGCAACTAAACTGTAGTGATTTCTGGAAGTTTCTCTTCAAATTTGTGTAGGATCAATTTAGCTGAATCGGCTAAAGGCAAAACTAAAAAAGAGAAGGGAAAAGGCTCAAATAAGCTATCGAACTATTGTATTCATTCGTTATAAGTTTGGCTCATTTATGTCATCACCTTTAAAAGTTTGGCTCATCTATCCCACTAGTGTTGCAAAAAAAAATTATTTGTGCCATTATTTTACAACGATGATTTTGCAAAATTATTTTTATCACGTGACCCTTTGTGAGAAGTTTATATCACCAAATCTAAATCAACCAATATTACTTAAATCAAAATAAAAAAAATTATATCCATTAAAATAAACCTAACACAATTAATGAGTTTGATTTTTAATTTTAATTAGTCTGATTTTATTTTTAATAAGTTTAATTTTTATTTTAACTGTTTGGATCAAAATTTATTTTAGTGGATTCAATTTTTTATTTTTTATTTTAAGTAATATTGATTGATTTGGATCTGATAATATGGACCTCATAAGAGGTCACGTAACAAAAATTATTTTGCAAAAATCACTATTATAAAATAATGGCATGAATGAATAATTTTGTAACGATAATAATATAGATGAACCAAACTTATAACAGATAATATAAATGAATAATTTCTAATAATTTGTGGGTATATTTTAGCCTTTCCCCAAAAAGACAATGGCAACACAATCATTTCAACACCATTTTGTGTATAATTTTCTCTTATGGAAATATTTGGGAGAGTGAGAACAAAGCAGTGGTACTAAAGTAACTCGTACCAAAAATATTCTTGGTAGTACATGGTGTGTGGTACTTTATTCAATTGCATGTGAGTTTTCGAAATTTGGTGTCTCTATTAAAAACAAAAATCATTATACCTAAACAAAAGAAAAAAAGGTAAGAGTGGTAGGGTATAGATTTTGAAAAGGCCACCCTTTTTCAGAGTTTCAGTTACTGCTTTTTATTTCACTGGACGACAAATTTAAACACCTCTGTAGGGTACCTCTTCTAATTTTTTTTCTTTCTTTCTAATTTATGTTTTTACTAGATGCTATGACAGTTTTAAAAATAAATAATTCAAATTTGATATTTTTTAAAAAAGTGATTAGTCGGGTATACTAGTTTTACTTTATAATTATTTTTTAATTTGGGTCATTCTAACCCACTAATTCAGATACAGTTCATATATAATATTGATATAGTTTTCAACTTAGGCCATTTTGCCCTTTTAAAAATATTTTAATTTTTTTTTGCTATGATTTTTTTAACTGAAAAAATATTTTAATTTTTTTTATTGTTTATAAATAATAATTAAATATAATTATATAAAAATGATATAATTGTTATATAGAATATGTATCTATATAAGATATATGTAGAGAAATTGTATAGTTCTATCAAATATGTGTATGTATATATATATATATATATATATATAATATAGAAAGTGTATAAAAATTATATAATTATTGTATAAAATGTGAAAAAAATGTACAATTATTGTATAAATGTGTATCAAAACTGTATAATTTTTGTATAGAATATTTATATGTATAGAAGGTGTGTAGAAGCGATATAGAATAAGCCAGCAAATTGAAATAGCTAGAAAGTGAAATTTAAATTCTATGGTCATTTTCGTGGAAATGGTTTAATTGAAGTGTTGTTCCTGTCCTTTCCCCTTTTTTATCTCAATTTACGTGACACAAATAGAATTTAGATCATTAATTATATTTTTCAATTTTTGTAAGTTATTAATTATTATAATTTATAATACTTTTATGTAATTTTTAAATAATATATGATACTCTCATTGTCCAAATTTTTGTTGCATTGATCGTCAATTATATTTTTAAAATAATTTAAATTTTTAATTATTGTGATTTATAATACTTTTCTTTCTTATTCCAATTTAAGTGGCACTGGTATAATTTCGAGAGTCAGCGAAATATTTTATATCTTTTAAAATTTTTAAGTTATTAATTATTGGGATTTACAATAGTTTTTACGTATTTTTTTGAAATATTATATTATAGATAATATTTGTTTTTACATATTTTAAATTGTTAACTATTGTAATTTTTAATATTTTTAATGTAATTTTCAAATAATATATCTTACTCTCCTTGTCCAAACGTTTGTGACATTGATAGTTAATTATATATATTTTTAAATAATTTAAGTTTCTTACTTGTGTGATTTATAATATTTTTTCTTCTATTCCAATTTAAGTGGTACAACGTTTAGATGACTATAATATTAATTTTTTAATATTTAGATGACTTATAATAATTATTTAGAGGTGATGTAGTAAAATTATGGTTGAAGTAGTTGAAGTGAACACGTTATCAATATCTATTTTATTTTTTTTAATTAAATATTATTAATTTTTTAATATTTAGACGACTTATAATAATTAATTAGGGGTGATATTTAATAACATTACAATTGAAAAAGTTTAAGTAAATATATCATAAATATTTATTTTTTAATTAAATACTATTTATTTTTTAATATATAAATAATTTATAATAATTAATTAAAAATAATATAGTAAAACTATGAAACAAATAGTACATGAATTATAGGATGGTGTAAAAGAGGATGAATGATGATGATTCATGATATAAGCAAGAGGGTAAAATGATACAAACGTGCAAAAATTAACATGGAAGCTACAGTAGAGTTCTTTTATGGCCAATAATATTATGTTGTTATTGTCATATTTACAAAGATATTCTTATTGGGCCATGTTGTACAAAAGTAGGACAATTTTCATAATGAGAAAAAGTTAATGAATAGTTTGGTCATTTGAAGTTCTCCATCAAACATTGAAGCCAAATGTTCAAATAAGATATTGCATAAACTTTAAACAAAATGACCAGGAAGCCCTCAGCAAAAGTTATTACTTTAAGTACACATATTGAAGAGGTATGCGCTTATAGTCTTTTATTATATAGAGCTATGTGCTTATAGTCTTTTATTATATAGTAGAATTATTAGTTGTGAAAATTTTAAAATAAGAGTGTGAATAAATAAATGAAAGAAATCTTTCACCTTTCGGTGGCTCCCTGAACTAGGTAAAACCTAAGAACTCTTTTTGATGACCGTTGCTTTGAAACTGTTTGTGGCAATTTGAAAATGTAACTAGTTGGGGGAAGAAATCCAATTTATTATTTCATTGACGTCAAAACATGACATGGTTTTTTTTTCTGATGTTTTTTGAAAAAAAAAAAAAAAACTAGAAAAAGAAGCTCATATCATGTTTTTCTTGATGTTAGAATATTTCCATTTTCCTTCTTCAAGATGGATGAAATGATATATCAAAAATAATCTCTCAATCCTCTCGATCTTCTAATATAAAAATAAGATTTGCAAAAACTCTATACTTTTACACTTTTTAAAATACATTGAATATATTAGTGTAATTGTTGTTGTTGTTATTAACAAAAAAATTAGAAAGAGTATGAATTTGAAAAAAATATTAGTAGCCTTTTCTTAAGAAATTATGACCATAATTTATAGGTATCGTTTAAATATATGTTTTTTGTTGTTGTTCTTGCTTGAAAGTTATTGTGTTTATGACATTAATATTAATTATTATAAATATTTTATTAATACTATTACAAGATATTTGAATATGATTGTTATAGTGAGATTATTTTATAAAGAGTGTACCACTATAATAAAAAGGTCAGTCTGGTGCACTAAAGTTACCGCTATGTGCGGTGTTCGGAGAAGGGCCCCACCACAAGGGTGTATCGTACGCAACCTTACCTTGCATTTCTGCTAGAGGTTGTTTCCAAGGCTTGAACCCGTGACCTCTTGATCACATGGCAACAACTTTATCAGTTACTCCAAGGCTCCCCTTCAGTGTACCACTATAATAAATATGTATTATAGGTAAAATATTGTTATACAAAATCAAAATAGAACATAAAGATCACTTTTGAAGAAATTACTCAGAATGTTATAATAAACTACGAATGACTATTATAATGAGATTTGAGACTGTTTTAATTGGTAGAATGTTGATTGAACGTGTACTTTTATCATTATGCAAAATGTGATACATAATCGTCAACTAATCCAAACATCAAGCTAATCGTATTAGAAATTCGATAATTATATTTGGCACAAAAGAAAATGGCACAAAAGGCATTAATGTTACTGTTTGCTCAGTATTTTCGTAATTAACTCGTCAATTAAGGGTGGACTAGTAACTTCATAAATTTTGATTATCCAAGATATCTTCCAAACTTTAAAACCACTTTACCAAAATCACAAACTATACTCTCTCTCTTCGGTCAATAAAAAAAAAGCGCTACCTAAGATTTTACTCTCTGTCCAATTAATTTTTATATAAGATTTCACTTCATTCAACAATAATTGTGTGAGGCAATTTTAATTTTTTGACAAATTTTATAATGGATCCCATTTTGTCAGCCCACACTCTCCCCTTCATTTCTTCAAATTCTTCTTTTAAATTGTCACATTCTATTCTTTCTTTTTCGTAAATGTTCTTTTTTTCTCTCTCTAGTGCCCCTTCTCCTCTTTAAATATTTTATATCCTACTTCAACATAATTAAAGGACTCAAAATAAATCATTTTGAATATAAACTAGGCTTTTAGAATTATCACAATATAAAGTACTCCCTCCGTCTCCATTTATATGAGTTACTCTGACTTGGCTCAAAGTTTAAGAAAGAAAGAAAGACTTTTGAAATTTGTGATATAAAATAAGTGATAGATGTTCGTATGGCTATAAATAATTTCATTAAGGATAAAATGGATATTTTAAAGTTAAATTGTTACTAAATATAGAAATATGTCATTCTTTTTTAGACCGATTAAAAAAATAATTCGTATAAATTGAGACAGAGAGAGTGCAAATCATCTTATCTATGTGAGTATAAAATTATAATTTTAAAATAATTATTTATATAGTTAATTTGGTGTAGATTAACGTTTTTAACATTTTAAAAGGTTCACAACTAAATTAAGTCTCGCAAATTAATAAAAAAAAAAAATGAGTCTCAAATTGCCGCGACTTTAGTTATGACAATTAGTTAACTTCTAATTGAGAAACATTAATTCAATCTGTGTAGGGATTAAATTGAGTCTGAATTTGTCATGACTATAGTCAACATAATTAGTTGACTTCTAATTGGGTATATTGATTCAATTTATGTTAGGATCGAATTGAATCTCAATTTATCATGATTATAATCAACATAAATAATTGACTTCTATTGAGGAATGTTAATTTAATATATATTATGATTAAACTGGGTCTCAATTTGTCATGACTAAAGTTAATATAAATGTTGACTTCTCTTTGTAAAATATTGATCCAGTTTTTATTAGAACTAAATTAAGTCTCAGTTTATCACGACTATATCAACATAAACTTCTAGCTGGAAAATATTGATTTAATCTATGTTAGGATTAATTTGAGTCTCAATTTATCATGACTATAATCAACATAAATGTTTGACTTCTAATTGAAAAATATTAGTCCAATCTATGTTAGGATTGAATTGTGTCTCAATTTGTCTTGATCGATTATAATCAACCTAAATGATTGACTTCTAACTAGTGAATGTTGATTGAATCTACGTTAGGATTGAATTGAATTGAATTGAAGTTCAATTTGTCATGACTATAGTCAACATAAATGGTTTACTTCTAATTGAAAAATATTTATTCAATCTCTTTTAGGATCGAATCGAATCTCAATTTATTATGATTGTAGTCAAAATAAATGATTGACTTCTAATTGAAAAATATTGATTCAATCTATGATAGGATTGAATCGAGTCTCCGTTTTTCACTACTATAGTCAACCTAAATGGTTGACTTCTACTTGAAAAATGTTGATTCAATCAATATTAGGATTGAATCGAGTTTCAATTTGTGAATCTTACGACTAGCCAACACAATCGTTGACTTCTAGTAACTAAATTTCACTTCTAAATTTATTTTAATGAGATGGAGTAAATAATAATAATAATAATAATAATAATAATAATAATAATAATAATGAATAATTATTATTATTATTATAAAATATTTAATTTGAGATTTTTTTAGTTCAATTTTGATCATCTGTTTAAAAAATTTAAGTGAAATAATATGAAAATATTTTAAATTTTTAGTTAACAAGATTGTTGACTTCTAATAACTCAAACTTCACTCTTATGCATATTTCAAAAATTTATTTTCATGAGATGAAGTGAAAAATAATTTAAAAAGATATTAGATTTAGATTTTTTTTTAGTTCAATTTTGACCAATTCTTTATATATTTTTTAGCGAAAATATAAAAAATACTTAAATTTTTAGTCAACACAATTGTTTTCTAATAACTTAAGTTCACTCCTAATGTATATTTTTACGATAAAAAACTTTCAGAAAATAGTCTAACTTTTAATAAATTGGGGGAGTCTATAGCCTAACTTTTAAAATTATCATCTGACCAATGTATCAATTGTATGCAACCGACTCTATTTAATATAAAATATAAATACAATGAGAGTAATTACATGTACCAACCTTTTTCTCTTTTTTTTTTTTTTAACTTTTCTTTTCTTTTCTTTTTTCTTTTTGTTGTTTTTTCTCTATTCTATCTCTAGCTTCTATTTATATTTCTTTATTTTTTAATTGTTTTCATTTTTTGGGTTTCTTTTTTCTCATTTTTTCTTTTTTATGTTTCCCCTTCTTTTCTTTCTTTTTGTTTTTTTTTCTTTTTCTTTTTTTTTTTTCTATTTTGTTTCGTTCTTTTCAATTTTTTTGTATTCTATCTCTAACTTCTATTTATCTTTCTTTTTGATTTTTTTTAAATATTTTTTCCTTTCTCTTTTTTCTTATTCCATTTTATAAATTCTTTATATTTTTGAAAAATATGGCTACATCAAGCACAAATCATGAATGATAATGAAAATACCACAATCGCTTATTCTATTTGTATTCACCATCATTTACATTTTTGTATTTTAATGATCCATTTCATTGTTACTATATTATCCGTGATAAATTCATGAAAATTCTTAATTTACATTTCTCAATACTAACTTAAGTCCAAAATAGCCAATATTTTATTTATTATGCCACTTTAAGCTTTCCGGTGAAGATCCTATCCTTTCGATATGTCTAGATATACTCAAGCCCGATGAATTCAATTATTCATGAGTACTATTATCAATCCTTTAGTTTCAAAGTTTATTTAGGTATAAATTACGGTCATACAATATCCCTAACACAAAATTAAGTTGAAAACTTTCTTAGTGATAGAGTTTCGATATGGGTTTCTATTAGGGCCAACTTCAAAAGACCATATCTCCTAGAATATAAGGAGTTAAGGGGCTTAATACCCACCAAATTAAAGATATATAAGTTATTTACAACTCAATAAAGTGTTTGTCAATTCGAGTTCGAAGTAAAAAAGTTATGGCCGTTTTATTGAGCATTGTCCGAACTGAAATGGAAATTCGATGTAGCAAGAATACTTCTAGTATTTAAATCAATTTCAGTCGTGTTTCGGGTCTAAAAACCTCAATATTCATTCCCTAACCCTAAAGAGGTGATTTTTCAAAGTTTAGGGTGAAAGTCCAGGTAAGTTTTTTCATCATGTTCTTCGTCTTTTAATCCTTCTGGAATCATCAGAAAAACCTTAATGGTGGAATTTTGGGTTAGAACCTTTAATGGTGGATTTTTGAAAAAAACTTATGGGTGTTCTTAATATCACGTAGAGTTGATTCTATATTATAAATTTAAGATTCCTAACATGAATTTAGTAAACTAGATTATGCATTTTGATGGTTAGAAACCTTGAATTCCATAAAGATGATACCTTTAGCATAAAAACTCTATTAATGGAGCTCGTTAATGGTTAATTGACCTTGAGAATTGATATAGACCTTGAATTAAAGGTAGAATTATTGAGTTTGAAACCCTAAGATATTTTTGAAGAGTAATTATTTAATTACTCTTATTATTGTTTGATTTTTATATGGTTGATTATTCCAAGACATGAAGGAACGAAAATAGCATTCGTTACTACTTGCTTCTTTCAAAAGTTTGGCGTCTAGGTAGGCTAAGTTTAATGTGTAGAAGACCGTGTTATTTTATATTTTCACAATTTAAATTGATGGGAGAAAGCATGTTTAGGCCTGTTGGCATGGAGTTGAGGTGAATAAAGACATAAGAACTTTACTTTAATTTCGAAAACTATGTTATTGATTAATTATGTGATATTTATGATATTATGTGTTGTGTGCCCGAAAGAAAACTGTTATAAATTAAGTATGTAGATATGATGTTTCTTAGTTGTTCCAGTGATGAACCTAGTTGACTTATAATAGTATTAGGTTGTATGGGCCAACAAAATAGTTCTATGGCCCAGAGGCCCAATTCCACCACTACTAATGGGCCCAATCTTAAGGCCTACTTGCTTTCTGAAAAACCCAACCCCCAATCTCTTAATTCCCCTTCTGTTAAATTAACCCCCCCCCCCTCCCCCCACTTTTATGATAATAAAAAGGAATGAAGCCCATCAAAGTGGGGCCTCTCACAGCCATCTGGACTTGGGCAATGATGAGCCTAAAGTCCTGACAGCGGGAAACCTTTCCACTTTTCACAGTGATATGATGAAGCTTGTCCAAGACACGAACAGTGCATTAAATGCTGGTGGTGTTTCCTATGGGAAAACCCTTCAACTCCCCTCCCCCACCTCCCTTCACTCTATATATTCTGAGGAGAACATGGCTGACTTCACTCAAGAAAACAGCCATGGACACCTCGAACTCCAACCAAATAACCATCACAAAAGCTCCTCTTTCCCCGAACCATCGCCAGCTTCATGGTTGGAAGTTTGTCTATCCAACCAAACTGCACCCCTTCACTTGGCATAGGAGGGGAGACACATCACTATCCTCACTTAGGACCCTCAGTATCTAGTATAGCTGACAATGACGAGCCTAAACCAGGGTCTCCAAACATAAGGGTCCAACGTCTGGATGGCCACTCTATTCTAAGTGATCAACTCACCCTTCTAGGAGGAGTTGACCACGAAATCCTTAGCCAGCATCATGAATCACCTGAGCCTGAGCATCTCATTCTTTCCACCTCAATATCCTGCAATGATGCTTCTGGGACCAGCTTTTGCACCTCCTTCTAGGGAGCTCCTGCTATCTCCAACACAGGCACATCCTCCCTCCTCAACCACAACATCCCCTCACCTCACTCTAGATAGGGTAGAGAGATTGAATGCCTTGGAAGCTCTGAGAGCTAGCAACAGGGACATGGAGGAATTCCTATCCCAAATCAAAGTCCCAAGAACAGAGATCCTAGACATGGTAGAACCTCTAAGCTAGAGTTCATAGATCCAGTCCAGGAGATAGTAATCATCCTGATTCTACTAGGGTTGGCATAGCTAGGTCTAAGAATAAATACAGCAAGCCCTATAAGGGAAGAGACCCTCAAATTCACCCTGACTTCATTCAACAGAAAAAAAAGGCCTCCTCATTAACACTCACCTCCAACCAGGCCTCCTCATTAACACTCACCTCCAACCCCAAGGGGAAGAACAAGGTGACAGTACCAGAGCCACCCCACCCCCTCCACTCAAAAATGAAGAACTACATAGTGTGGAATGCTAGGGGGTTAAGAATGTTAAATTCAAAAAGCATTGCAAAGCCATGGTCAATATTCACCAACCATGCATCCTTGCAATGCTAGAAACTAAGATGACTGACCATCATGATCTCTGTGATGAGCTGGGCTACCAGCACCACATCCAGTCTGAAGCCAATGGAAACTCTAGAGGCCTTGTCATTATGTGGAGGGAAGACTCTATCTCCATCACCTCTGTCTTCATTTCCTCTCAGGCTATTCATGCCAAAGTCCAAGTTAGCTCCCCTCTTTTTTTTTGGGTTGTCAGCATTATCTATGCTAGCACTGACTTCCATGCTAGGATTACTCTTTGGGATCAACTTTACTCCTTTTATGATACTTACATTACCCCTGAGGGAAAAATCTGGCTAGTTGGAGGTGATTTCAATGAGGTACTCAGAGCCTCTGAAAAATTTGAAGGCTCTAGGATAAACCTCAATAGAACTAACCTGTTTATGAACTGCCTAAACCACTGTCATCTCATTGACCTAGGTTTTAGGGGTAGCAAATACACTTGGTCCAACATGAGGTATAGAAATAGACAGGTTGTTATTCTAGAAAGGCTTGACAGATGTCTAGCCAATGATATGTGGATCCATATATACCATGAGTCCTCAATCACCTACTTCCCTAGGACTCACTCTGATTACTCCCCTCTTCTCTTCAACCTAGGTAGTCCTTTTGTTAATCAGATTAAGCCTTTCAGAGTGGAATCTATGTGGCTTACTCACCAGGACTTCCCTAACCTGATCAGATAAGTCTTCCTTATCTGTCTCTGTATCACTACAGCTACCTTAGACTTTGAGGACAAGGCCAAATACTGAAACAAACATACTTTTGGGAATATTTTTGCTAAGAAGAAGCACTTGCTTGCAAGGCTAGCTGGAATTCAAAAGTCTCTCAACTACCCCACTAGCCCCTTCCTTCATGGACTTGAACAAACCCTGCTGAAGGATTCAACCACATTCTCAACCTAGAGAATGAATTCTGGAAGCTCAAGTCCAGGATCTCTTGGTTGCTTGAAGGAGACTCTAATATAAGATTCGTCCATACCCCCACTCTCAATAGGAGAAGAAGGAATAAAATTAATTCTATCATGGATGATAGTGTCACTTGGAACTACCATCAGAAGGACATTACCATTACTGTCTCCAAATATTATGCTAAACTCTACACTATTGAGCATACCTTGGGGTACCTCAATACCCAACTAAACCATCTACTCTGGGATCCATCAGCTCTCCTAACCATAATCTCTTACAAGCCATCCTTTCCCCTGAAGAGTTCAAAAGAGTTGTCTTCTCCTTCAAACCAAATAAAGCCCCTAGGCCAGATGGGTTACTTCTCTTTGTGTACCTGAATTTTGGGACACCTTGGGCTCTCCTATAGTGAAGTTTTATCAAGATACTTTCACTTCTTGTTCTATTGATCTCAGAGTTACTTTCACTTACCTTTGTCTTATCCCTAAGTACAGAAATAACATAACTCTTAAGAACTTCAGACTCATTGGGCTTTGTAATACCCAATATAAAATAAGCACTAAGATTATAGCCACAGGATCTAGCCCTTTCTTGCCAACATCATTGGCCCCTCTCAAGCCAATTTTCTGGCTAAGAGAAGAGCCTCTGATAATGCAATCATTGTTCAGGAGTATGTCAGCCACTTCTCCAAGATGAAGGGAAATAATGCCAACATGCTCCTAAAAATTGACCTGGAAAAAGCTTTTGACAAGATTGAATGGTCCTTTATTAGACAGGCCCTCTCCTTCTTCAATTTCCCCCAAAACATTATAAAACTCATCCTGTCTTGCATCTTAAACCCTTCTATTTCTATTCTGGTCAATGGGGGGAAGACCACCCCTTTTAACCTAACCAGGGGTATCAAACAAGGGGACCCTATGCCCTCCTATCTCTTTATTCTTTGTATGGAGCTCTTGTCTAGGAGGATTACCTCAGAGGTTGATACCCTCTCATATATCCCACCTCTTATTTGTTGATGATATTACACTCTTTGCTAGAGCTAATACAAAAAACTGTCATACCATCAATAAAATTCTCCTCAGTTTCAGCTCTTACTCTGGCTAAAAAATCAATTTTGTAAAGTCTAAAGTCATCTTCTCAAAAAATTGTGGTTTATCTAAGTAAGAGAACCTCTCTACCCTCCTGGGCATTCAATCCTTTAATGACTTTAGTAAATACCTGGACTTTCCCATCTTTCATAAAAAAACTATCAAGAGAGACTTTCACTTCATTATTGACAACTTAATAAGTAAGTTGGCTGGATGGAAGACTAAATTCCTCAATATGACTGGTAGGGTTACTCTTGCTAAATCTTCCCTGGCCAACATCCCTAACCACATTATGCAATACATCAGGCTTCCTAGCACCATTCATAAGTTGATGACAGAACCCAAAGAAACTTCATTTAGGGCACCATTGATGTTGAAAAAAATTACACCTTCTTAAATCGGACACCATCACCCTTCCAAGAGAAGAGGGGGGTTGGGTATGCAAAGGACTGCAATCAAGAATAAAGCCCTCCTCTGCAGCCTGAGTTGGAAGATGTTCTCAAACCCAACTCCCCTATGGGCCAGCACCCTCATTTCTAAGCATGGGACTAGTAGAAAGGGCTACAATAAAGGTTCCAGGACTTGGTGCAACATAACCAACTGCTGGAACCTCTGTAAGGATGCCCTATTTTGGGCCATAAAGGATGGCACTAAAATAAATGCTTGGGAAGATGGATGGATCCCTAGGATGCCCCCCTCCCTCTCCTTCTTTATCCAGGGTCCTAACATAAATCCTCCCAATAAAGTTATGGTTAAAGATAGTTGGAGGGATGGAAGATGGGACTTCACTACCCTTCTCTTTGATATCCCTTCTAACATTACCAACACTATGAAAAATATTTTCATGCCGAGCATCCATCTCAGCCAAGATACCCCTCTTTGGAGACTTAAGAGGGATGACACTTTCTCTTGTAAAAGTGTCTATCAGTACATTACAACCAGTAGGAGGGGACCCCAAAGATCCCACAGGTTCTCTACCTGGATTTGGCAACTTAAAGTCCCTAATAAAATTAAGACCTTCATGTGGCTTATGCACCACAACAACCTTCTCACTAAAACCACTCTGCACAACAGAGGCATCAATGTTGATACTCTGTGCTACTACTACAATTGCACCCAGGAAGATCAACAACATATCTTCTTTGGATGCAGCCTTGCAAAGACCTTCTGGTTTTAACTCCGTCATAAATATAGAGGTAGCATTCCTCTTCACCTTCCCTTTTTCGAACCTAAAAATTGGTCCACTACTTGGGCAAGATTGTACAATCATAGTTTTGACACTAATACTCCTTTGGGTACCCTTCTACCTCATTGCCTATGACACCTTTGGAAGGTGAGAAATGCTAACACCTTCCAAAATACTAAGCCTTGTTTCAGCATACCTCATGTTGAAGCTATGCAATACCACCATCTGGGAACAACCATAGTGTCCAATCCTAGATCTACCATCACTATTAAATGGATCCCCCCACCCCCAAGTCCTTTAAACTCAATACTGACGGGTCTTGTATGAGAAACCTCGGGAAAAGGAAGATTGGAGGAGTCATCAGGAATGGCAGAGAAGATTGGGTTGTGGGTTTCAGCAAGATCTTTAACCATGCCACTAATAATCAATCTCATGGAACTCATGGCTCTCAAAGAGGGCCTCAAGCTAGAATTAGAACAAAATCTTAAACCACTAAAAGTTTGCATTGATTCAATGAAAATCATAAGAATACTACACCAAGGTAACTTACTCTATGATTCAGTTGTTAATGAATGCAGGTGCTTACTAGGGAGCTTGGAGAATCCTCCAGTCTACTATACTTACAGGGAGCAGTATAGGGTAGCCGACATGCTGGCAAAGCAAGTCTCAAAGCGTGACTTTTTTTATAGACTCCGTGTTTTTGTAACACCGCCAGTTAGTGTAGGAGTTATTTTTTGGGAAGATTTTAAGGGGAAATTATTCTCCAGATCTATAACTAGTAATGGGAACACTAGCCCCATCTGTTATGTTTTTGTGCCTGATTAGGCCTTGTTTTGTAAAAAAACTCTCTTTACTTAAATGCATCTCTACTTTACTAAAAAAAAAAAAACTACATTCAAAATAAAAATTCACATTTCAAGTACCTAAACTTCAACATTTTCAACTCACTAAGTCATCACCCAAGTCACCAAACTAAACCACATTTAAAACAAAAATTCACCTTTAAAGTACCTACACTTTATCAGTTTCAAGTAACTAAGTCACCTACCAAGTCACCAAACTTAACTACATTCAAAACAAAAAATTCACCTTTAAAGTACCTACACTTAGTAAATTTCAACTCACTAAGTTATCACCCAAGTCACCAAACTAAACCACATTCAAAATAAAAATTCACCTTTAAAGTACCTGCACTTAGTAAATTTCAAGTGACCAAGTCACCAAACTAAACCACATTCAAAACAAAAATTCACCTTTAAAGTACCTACACTTAGTAAATTTCAAGTGACCAAGTCACCTACCAAGTCACCAAACCAAACCACATTCAAAACAAAAATTCACCTTTAAAGTACCTACACTTAATCAATTTCAAGTGATTAAGTCACCAAACTTAACTACATTCAAAACCAAAATTTCCACTTCAAGTATCTAAACTTCAACATTTTCAAGTCACTAAGTCACCTCCTAAAACAACAAACTAAACTACCTTCAAAATGATAAATTCACATTTCAAGTACCTACACTTAATCAATTTCAACTCACTAAGTAACCACCCAAGTCATCAAACTAAACCACATTCAAAATTATTAAGCATAGCAAAATTCACAATAAAAAGTTTACACTTCAAGTATGCTTCAACAAAATTCAAAATAAAAGTTCACCTTCAAGCTAAGTAACTACACTTATTCACTTTCAAGTCACATATTCATTTGTAGTATAATAAGTCAAACAATTTAACAAGTATAACAAAGCAAATAAGTAGAGGTGTTGCATGTCCCTCTCACACCATATAATCATCATACACTTCCTATGGCTTTCAAAGCCTTCTACAGCGAACAATCTCAAACTGAACTACATTTAAAGACTTTATTATAAGAAAATAGAGAGAAATCAACTTACCTTTGCTTCGCCTAAATTAAAGAGAAAGAGATAATCGGTCACCGGAAAAATAGCAAAATAATTCTTTTTCTGAATTCGGATTCTGTCAAACGGTAACATCAAATTCCAAGCAACCCATTAGGCAAGTAGAATAAAAAAATCTTGATCATTAGGCAAAATAACAAAAATCTTGGCATCCTTATTTTCTCATATTCTTAGATTAAAATCAACATAAACAAACCACCAAAATACTAAAACTATAATGGAGTATCAACAAAAGTAAACCCTAATTTACTTGCAAAAATACACAAAGAGGGGGATTTTGATAAGCTTCACTTGACAAAATACACACATAGAGTATCAAAATGGAATCTTGATAAAACTCAAGAGACCAAAAACACACACAAATGCACAAAATATCAAAATGAAGAAACAAATTGAATCTTGAACTAACTAAAAGACATTTTTCATTGCTTTTTTTAGTTTGAACTAACTAAAATTATGTACTGAAGCATAATAACTAGAACAAATGCTTTAGTACCAAATTGAAGTTGAAAAATAAAGATGCATAATAATCTTGACCCTTTTGCTAGTTTCTAACAAGAAAAACAAAGAATTTTTCCTTGAAGTTCAAAAGAGTTGATGTTTTTTGCACTAATCGGAGTCACTATGGTTGCCAAAGTCATTGTGGTCAGCGGCAAACGGCGACAACAGAGTCAAAAAATTTGATTTTGTATGTGGGTTGGGTTTGTGTGTGTAGGTTGAATATGTGTGTGTTTGATTGTTTTTTTTGTGTTAAAAACTGGTCGGGTCGGGTCTTGTGGCGATGGGTCGGGTAGGCTTTATTTTATAAAATAATTTTTTTATTAATTTATAGAAAATCGACCACATGTGGTTGGTTTTCTATAAATTAATTAAAATTTTACAAAATTATTCACAAAATAAAATATAAGTGTTCGATTTAGTTTTAAAATAGTTATTATCAAAAAACGATCACATGTGATCAATTTTAATAAAAAAGTTAAATCATATAATTAGTTATTTCATCATCCTATTAACACAATGCGTACATGTACAAATCAAATAGTTGGTTATTTTATCAACACATTAACAGGAGCAGTATATTTCCTCAATCGTATAATAATATCAATGAATTTTGCAAATTACAAAAAAAATTTGGTTAAATACCTTTTAAATACGATATATATATACCTCGTAATACTTGTCTTACATTATTACAACTTCAACAACATACGCGTGTCTACATTGATACAAAATAGTATATCTATTTCCTCAATAGTATGATATATATCAACATATCATTCATAATATTTTGATATATAAATTCAGTTATCTATCTTTCGATTACTGCATACGTTAGTACTACACAAGATATACATATATATACATATATTCAATTGTCTATCAGCTATCAAATACGTACTATAAACATCACATACACAATTTTACTACCCCATAATAATATACAACGTGTTTCACATATACTTAGATACAAAGTGTTTAAACGAAAAAACTCAAATTCACTGCCAAAATTTGGCGGTCATTCAAATTTGAAATTCAAAGAAAATGATAAGTATATGCCAGTTTCAGGATTCAATTTTTTGTCTCTTTCCCCTACTTCCTTCCTCCTCCCCCCCCCCCCCCCCCCCCATATATACCTCTTAATACTTATCTTACGTTATTACAACTTCAACAACATACGCGTGTCTACATTTACACAAAATAGTATATTTATTTTCTCAATAGTATGATATATATCGAGTATATCATTCAAAATATTTTGATATATAGATTCAGTAGTTATCTAGCTTTTGATTACTGCATACGTCACTATACGAGATATAAGAATATATACATGCATATATTCAATTGTCTATCAGCTTTTGAATACGTACTATAAGCATCACATACACGATTTTACTACCCCATAATAATATACAACGTATTATATACATCACACGATTTTACTACCCCATAATAATATACAACGTATTATATACATCACATACGTACACGAGTATATTATCCAATAATATAATTCGACGTATATCATATACATACTCTGATGAGTGATCGATTAATTTGATTAGGTTACATTAATATAACTTCAACGTGCAGTATATATTATTACTTCTGTAATTTCAAATCAAGGTATTCAATATATTTGAATAGATTCTACTAGGTTTTGACTGCATCGTTCATCAATCGATCACTACATTATATATATATATATATATATATATATATATATATATAAAGATATTTATATATATATGAACTCTTGAATGCCTACTATATACATCACATCCGCAAGTATATTACCTTATAATAGAATACGTTCATTATATTTTGATGAATTATCGGTTATATATTATATAATTATGACTGCAATAGTAGTATAATATCATTATCTCAACGGTATGATATATATATATATATATATATACACATATTCATTATTCAAAGATTATGCATGTTTAACGTCATTTAACGTATATACAAAGAAAAATATTTATTTTATATATTGAAACATAAGTAAAAGATAAAGATTATGTTTAACGTAATTTATTTATTTTATTTGATATAGTTTTTAATGTAATTTTTTCAGAAAATCTAAAATTGATTGATTTTTATTATTATTATTATATTGGTTATTGACTACGTGTGATTAGTGTAATTTCAAAAAAAATAATATATTAGATTATATATATAATTATTTACTTTTTAAATTCCTAATAATTAGTTTTTAATTATTATTTTTACTATTATTATATTAGTTGTTTTTAAAATTAATTTTATTTTTTATTATAATTAAAAACTGACCACAAGTGGTCAATTTTTTAAAATTATTTTATTTTAATTTTAATTAAAAACCGACCACAAGTGGTTGGTTTTTTAAAATTATTTTTTCTTTTATTTTAATTAAAAACCAACCACAAGTGGTCGATTTTTTTAAAAAAAATATTTAATTAAAAATCGACCATTAGTAGTCGGTTTTTTAAAATAAAATTCTTTTTTTTAATTAAAAACCGACCACTTGTGGTCGGTTTTATTAAAAATATAATTAAAAAGTATTTTTTAAAAACGATCACTTGTGGTCGATTTTTAAAAATATTTTTAATTAAAATCGACCACAAGTGGTTGGTTTTTTATTGTAAAGGAAATAATAATTAATATAAAAATGATTATTTTGAAATTTTAAAATATAAAAGCGAGTGGTTGCTTTTAAAAAAAATTAATAAAAAACTGACCACATGTGGTCGATTTTTTTCAACCATAATTTGTGGTCAGAAATCTGTCTTTTTTTAGTAGTGTATGTGGAAAGAGGTAGCATATAATGATATGCTTGAATGTGCTAGTTATAGATGGTGATGTTAGAATTTAAATTGTGGTATTTGAGTAAGTTATGACTTAATTGGATTAGACTTAATTTAGTTGTGTGTATGCTCCTAAATTGGATGCTTGTTGATTGGTCTTCGAAAACACTTGAATTTGATGATATTTGGATCATTGACACTTGTATGAATAATAATTAAAAATCAAACTTGATCAAATTACCTTATAATTTTAAGTGCACTTGTAAATTTAGTACGTCGGATTGTATCCAGAGAGATAGTGTGAATTTGATAAAATGTATATAATATGGTTATGGAGGATAGGGTAACACGCCGGTATAAATATGGATATTGATATACCACGCCAGTATAGTACATGGACTTAGATTGCCCTCTATAGGTCATGACTAGTTAGACAGAAATAAGTCCCTTCACATGTGTGTACAAATTAGTGCTGATTTTGAAAAGTCGTGCGATTTAATAAGTTGATAACGAGTCAATGATGTTCTAATTGTGAGGTTTAGAAGGACATAATTGTTACTTATGAAAAAATTGTTAGTAGCAACGTGGCTGACGTTAAATTTCAATATTGCTACTTTATTAATTTCTCAAGCAATGTGGACGACGTTAAATTACGGTATTGCTACCTTATTGGTTTCTTAATCAATGTGGACGATATTAAATATCAGTCTTATTATGAGATGTAAAATCGAATGTCGTGATTTGACATGGTAATAATAATAATAATAATAATAAATAATAATAATAATAATAATAATTGTAATAATAAAATTGCTAATAAAGTGATCCAAAGTGATGGATTTAATGAATAATTTCAAAGAAATAATTCAAAAGTTTCAATAATTGAATTAATCCTTCTTCAAAAGTATTTGGAAGCTTTGCTAATAAGACTTGAGTTCCCTGTTGTGTTTTGCTGTGATGTGAGTTGACTTGTATTCCCTACTTGATTGTATCCTTGAGATTAATTGTGTGACATGTACTTGAAAAAGTGAAGCTCTATACTTATTTACTATATGTTGGTCAACTTGCTTCATTTATACTTGTTGTAATCGTAGCTTATTCGATTGACTAGTTATTATTTCTTAATATTATAAGAGAGTGTTTGATTGTTAGCCCGAGAGTTTAGTATGAGTTGTCTATGATTACTAAGTTGATCCTATAGATATGGGTAATGAAAAAGGTAATGCAAATAAAGAGGTGATAGTGATGGTTTAATAATACGTTATGGTGGATGGTGTGAATTAATGAGGACAGACTATACTAAAGTTGAATACGATCTCGTTAATGGAGTTGAAGAATTATAAATTATATAGGAAAAGTGTTATAATGATATTAAAGTCTTAGTGAATTATATTCCATTTAAGATGTCATATATTTTTTTTTTAATTATATTTTATGATTATGTGGACTAACACTAGTCAGCTGATGATGTCTACCAGTATGTGTGTTTGTACTAACCTTACTCTTCTTTATTTCTTTTTGGAGTGTAGATTGGATACAAGTTAGTTGCAGTTACTAGACAGATGACGATATTCAACACCAACGTCTCCACTTTCTTCCTGGCAGATGTTGGAGTCTTTGTATTATTTATCTTATTGTCAGTCTATTATGTAATAAGTAGCTCTTGTACATGTCTGACCAAGTCTTGGGATAGTGAAAGACAGTTGTAAGAAGTTTTTGAAAGAATTTATTCATTGATATTTAATTTTCTTTATTATATTTAATTCATTATTTTCTTAAAAAAAAGTCTTCCACATATTTTTAGTTGGACAATAAGGGTTCTCCTGACTGCTTAGAATAACGTAGGTATCTGCACGATTTGTTAGTTTGGGTCGTGATATGTTTTCATTGATACAATTATATTTGTATGTTTATTTTATAGTTCGCACTTGTATTTGTATTTTATAGTTCGCATTATCATTTATATTTTTATATTCGTTGATACAACTATATTTGTATTTCTATTTTACAGTTCTCATCATCATTTATATTTTATAAATTTAACAGTTATATTTAAAGAACGGTTTTGTATTTATTAGTTGACTGCATATTGTATTTGTTATTTTATGGTATCATCTTGTTTGTACATGTGTTTTATTTTCATCGATACACTTGTATTTTTAAAGAATTAATTTGTATTTGTAAGTTGACTGTATATTATATTTATATTTGTAATTTCATTTCATTTATTATGTTTGTATTAGAATTTGTAATTGACTGCATCATTTGTATTTTTAAATAATTAAAAAAAATATTTTTCATTATATGAAGACTAATAGTTATATTCATTGATACGAATTATATTTTATTGATACAAATTGAACAATATAAATATAAAATAATAAATTATACGAATGTAAATGATAAATTGTACAAATACAAATGTTACACTTGTATCAAATGATACATGTCATAAAATTTGAATCATATGCATATAAATGATACTTGTTTATATATAGATATAAATGATAAATTTGACATACAAATACCAATGATACATTTGTATTAAATGATATATTGCGCATGTGTATATTTTAAACTCAATCAAATATAATTAATTCACATCCCTGTTTGTATACAAATAAAAATAATAATTTGTACATATCCAAGATTAAACTATTCAAATACAAATAATAAATTTATTTAAAATATATAATATCATATAAATAGATATAAAATATATAAAATATAAAATGCAACAACGACAACATCAACCAAAAAGAAATTACAAGAAAAAAAAGAAAAAGGAAGAAAAAAATGACTAAAATAATAAAAAAGAAAAAACAGAATTTTGTTTTTTAAAAAAAAGGTTGCATAAAAAAGAAACAAAAATAAAAAAAGATGAAAAATAAAAAATAAAATGTAAGAAAATGAACAAAAATGAAAAAGAAAAATAAGAGAAAAAGAAAAAAAGAAAAAAAAAAGGAAAAGAAAAAAAGAAGGAAAACTGGAAAGAGTAAAAGGGAAAAGAAAAGAAATAAAAGATAGCGAAAGAGAGAAAATTAAGAGAAAAAAATAAAGGAGAGAGGTTATGGATGTATATGGATTGTAATAAATTGAAACTTAGGCTAAATAGAGTAATTAGAAATTTATGTTCGTAAACCATGTAATTTTTTTCTTTTAAGATTTATTTTTATGAGATGAAGTGAAAACGATAAAAAAAAATACTACTTTAGATTTTTAGTGAAACATTATAAAAATACTTTTAAAATTTTAAAATATAATTTAGCTAAAAAAGAATTATATTTTAACGTGTCTGCTTAGTCTCGAACTCGTGACACAGTGATTATAAACTTTTTAACCAGTTTTAATAACATTATATGATGATGCCAATAATTTTTATTTATTTAGTTAATCTTTGCATACAGTTGAATTTTCAGTCAAACCTATATAAACTCAACATGTGAGTAATCTGGAGTCAAGACAAAATTTCTACACTGAAATTTTTAAGTTAAACTTAATTACTTAACAATTGAAAAATCACCTTGATAACCATCAATTGAATTGCTATTTAAAGGTGATTTTCCTTTTGTTTGTAAACAAAAATTCTCTCTCTAGTCACAAAGAAAAATAATAAGGTGCTTACGAGCCTTCCTAATATGGAAGAAGTTCAAAAAAAAATTTTAACATGGCGGGGCGCACTTACTCAAATAAAGGTGTTCCCTATCCTTTAAAGCCATCAGGCTGGTCACTTATTTCTTCACTGAATGTTCGATACCCCATTCTATCAATGCTACCAAAAATGAATTTAACTTTAAAACTAATCATATCATTTATTAATTACTATATAAATAAATTAATTTAGTTAGTAAACTATCACTATTTTCAATCCAAAAAGTTTCATTCATGGTTTCTCTTAGTTAGATATTTTTATTATTTGAATTTATTTTTTATTTAAAATTTATAGGAGGAATTTTGTAGATGAGATATATGGAGGATCTAAAATTAAAAAGGAGAAAAAATAAAAAAGTTAAAAATCTGTAAGTAAAACAATTAAAGAGATAGAAGTGTTGGAAGAAAAAAAAATATAATACAAGTCAAAAAGGGTGATTAAAAGACTTCATATTAGATGAGAGAACTTTGAATAAGTAAAGAAAAAGTAGAATAAAAATGTAATAATCTAAGGAGTAATCTAAAAACCTAAAGTTATGGTTTATGAACGAATAGTAAGCAAATAAGAAATAAAAGTCAAATTAATGTTGTTTTTGGAGGGAAAAATAGATGATTTTGAAGACTAAGGAACATTGATGGTTTTTTACTCTATTTGTGTCATTCTTGTCATTTCCTTTCGTGCCAAACAATATTACCCTTAGAAATTATATCCCTAAACTTTGGTGCCCAACCTAAGTTTGAATTGCTTAATAATTGTGTACAAATAATAAGACAAAACAGGCAAATCAATGTCAAAACACACAAGTGCTGCAACTCGTATAGAGCTACATTTATAAAATGAGGAGAACATTTTCTGAAAAAAGAACACAAAAATCAATTCTTACCCAGTCTATTCCTCAATATTGGATTTATTTGTTTGTTTTATAATTGTGAAAATGGACTTGCAATTCATGGTGATGGAGACAACTTTGGTATTATATACTCCTAACATTTTTCATTTTTCAACATTGTGACAGAATAAGACATGTTCCTATGTTCCTTGGGAGATCAAATTACGCCACATTGATAAACACCTAGCTTATTCTTGGAAAAGGTAAACATCTAGCTAACTACATTTTAAGTTTTAACTAAGGGGTTGAAATTAGGGCACATCCAACCTTATAATATTCGTTTCATTTGAATTCAATGTTTTGACGCAAAACATATATTTATGGATAAAAATTACTACTTAAACAATTATAAATGATACTTCCTCCGTTCCATTTTTCCCGTCCCAAACTGGGATGTCACACCTATTAAGAAAACAATGATTGGTAGTATAACTTTACCATTTAGCCCCTCTTAATTGTGTCTTGTTGTTAGTTTCAATATTGATGAATGACTAATACCAAAGCACCATTTATATTCTTAATGGTGTACTTTTCTTAATGGTACTCCTCTTTGCAACATTTTTTAAGAATGCTAATCATAAGGAGTAATC
The DNA here is from genome assembly GCF_002878395.1 of Capsicum annuum. Taxonomy (NCBI): domain Eukaryota; kingdom Viridiplantae; phylum Streptophyta; class Magnoliopsida; order Solanales; family Solanaceae; genus Capsicum; species Capsicum annuum. Next base: position 132,490,419 of record NC_061118.1, read on the forward strand.
AATTACATTAAGGGTATAATTGGGGAAAAAATTATCTTGTCTTGATAAGTAAAAAAAGACAAGTAAAATGGAACAACAAATTAAGAAATTTGGGACGAGTAAATGGGACGAAGGAAGTAGATATGAGTTCATAACTTTAAAATTTTAATGAGTTCATTGTTAAAAATAATAAAGATTGAACTCATAAAATTTAAATCATGAATCTGTTTAATGTTGAAATGGACATGTTTATCGACTACTAAGGTATTGCATCTCCATTAATTGTTATCATGTTGTGCATAAAAACAAAAAAACAAAAAAGAATCTGCATTGAATGTATTTACTTTTCATTACTCAAGAAATATTCTCATGGAGAAGCCAAAATAAGTGGAGGTACATTGAGATTTTTTTTTTGTTTAAATCATCCAGTGTCTGATACCTATTTTTTAGGAGTTTGATTATATTCGGATTCACCCCGTGTCGGGCCTTATTTGGGGGGAGAGCTCCCAACAGAGTGTTTGTTCATATCGAGGGTCGAACCGTGGACCTCTGGGTAGGTTGGAGCAGCCCTTTTCCACTGCGCCACCACTACTGTTGGTGAGGTACATTGAGATTAACTAATGTCTAATTATAACGTAAGTTCTAAGAAATCTAAAGATCTAATTTAGTACCAAATCATAATTCAAGAACCTTATCTCGACTCCGTATATATTATTTACTTTACTATCCCCTCCGTCCTAACTCCTAAACCACGTACTATTGTCATTTATAGCTTCTCTAGGCTCAAATTACATAATAATTTTGACTGATATTTAAGATGTATAGCTTCACTGTATTGATATAATGATAATTATATTAACTTTTTTCTTAGCATTCTATTTGATATAGTAACAAAGTAAATTCCAAATTAAAAAATCTTTCTGTATTGTCAAGCATAAACTTTCAAGTTTAATTTGTTGTATACTTCAAACACATTTATACTATTACAAAAATAGTCAATTCTAATATTTAATAGGAGTATACTATATATGATTGGGTATAGACTAAAGACAAGAAGTGTTCATGTTTCATTTTCTGTACCTTGACATTGTCAAACAGGCCGGTCACTTTAAGAAGTTTATTTATACTTATATTATATATTAATTATATCTTTGATTTAATGCTTAACAAAAAGACAACCTATTGAAGAAGAAACAACAAAACAACAACAAAATTAAACATCTTCTCAAGAAAACTGCATTCTTATTATTTTTATTAGGTTTCATATTTTCATGCAACCAGCCGAACCTCGAGAAAGTATATTAATTTATTTTCTAAAACAATTTAATATATGTATCGTATAACTCAATATAACTAAAATAACACATAATATTTTAAACTAAAGCCTCTTCGTCTATAGTAATTAAAAGTTTTGAGCAAAAGTAAACTCAGGATTTGAAGTTTGTGGGTGTACTGGTATTGTCAAAGGCGCACATAAGCCTCGAAATAAGACTCAAAATGTGTTGAGCGCTCGCCTCACTTAATGTGCAGCTTAGGTTCTAATTTCTAATATATACTTTCCCTGATATGAACTATTAAATATATCCCAATTTCTGAAGGTATATACACATATATACACATAATTTTTTTCAACGTTAACGGGTGCACGTGCACCCCCACTGATACATGTGGGTCCGCCTCTGGCAGAAGCGAACTCAGGATTTGAAGCCTCTGTGAGTGCACTGGTGTTGTCAAAGGCGCGCATAAGCCTCGAAACAAGACTCAAAATGTGTTGAGCGCTTGCTTCGCTTAATGTGCAGCTTAGGTTATAATTTCTAATACATACTTTCCCTGATATGCACTATTAAATATATCCCAATTTCAGAAGGTATATACACATATATACACATAATTTTTTCAACGTTAACGATGCACGTGCACCCCCACTAATACATGTGGGTCCGCCTCTAAGTTAAGTTATTTTGTGGTTAGGAAAATTAAGTTTAATGATTTTATTACTCCAATCCATGTTACAAATTGAATGATTATCCGTTGCTTTTGGAAGAAGGTTATGTCCATTTATGTATTTTTTTTCATTTAGACCACAATTTAAGGAGGATCCCTAATTATCGCAAATATATTCTACTTCAATTGGATTGGAAAGAGTCAAATGTTGGATCAAGAGAAAATTTGGTGCACTCATGGAAAAATTTGCAGTTTTTAATTATTTGATCAAGTTAAAAGAGAATTTTATGGAGGAAATTATAAGGGATGACATATAGTGGTGACTTTGATTTTTTTTATTTTTCTTTATGTATAGTATAAGTACATTTCTGTTTTCTACGCCTAATATATTTTTAAACTTTTCATGTTCTTAGCTTCAATTATTATTTTTTTCACTTTTTTCTTTATCCATTTGTCTCAATCTTTACCATTTTTTTACTTTTTTTCTCTTTTTCTTCAAACATTATGTATTTCGTATTTTTTTTTAAATTCATTTGTCTCAAACTTCATTTTTTTTATTTTTTATATTTACTATTTGTCATTTTTTCTTTATTTTTCATTGTTCTCAAACTTTATTTATATTTATTTATTCTCATTTTTGTTTTTCTCAATCTTTATTTTTTTTCTTTTTTCTTTACCTTTATTTTTTTCTCAATCTTTTTTTTCTTCTCTTTTTTCTTTTTTTCTCAACTTCTATTATATTTTGCTAATAAATAGAAAGTTAGATAATCCATAAAGGGATCTCCTTCCTTTGACATCAAAGTAAATTTAAAGGCATGACTTGTTTGAAAGTCTCTTGAAATAAGTTTTGCCTCTAAGCCAAAAGTTATAGAATATTTCATAAATCAAGACACAATGCGGTAGTATCAAATCTTGTTTGTGGGGCATAACTTATTGTTTGAAAATTCTAAAGTCAAGTCAAGTCTTGCCTCCAATGCAAAAGTTATAGAACATCTCATAAATCAAGACACAATGTGGTAGTGTCAACACTTGCCCATTGGGCGTAACTTTTTTTTTTTTTTGGAGGTTTTTAGGCTAAGTTTTGTCTTAGAAGCAAAACTAGTAGAACATCTCATAAATCAAAATATAACATGATCGTGTCAACTCTTGTCCATGGAGTATAACTTGTAGGCTAAGTCTTGTCTTTAAAGCGAGAGTTATAGAATATCTCATAAATCAAGACACGGTGTGGTAGTGTCAACTCTTGCCCATGGAGTGTAACTTGTTGCTTGAAAGTCATTGGACTGAGTTGTGTCTCTAAAGCAAGAGTTATAAAATATCTCATAAATCAAAATATAATGTAGTAGTTTCAATTCTTTCCTATGGGGTATAACTTGTTGTTTGAAAGTCTTTGATTTATAAAGCATATCATAAATCAAGACATAATGTCGTAGTATCAACTCTTGCCCATAAGACGTAAGTTATTGTTTAAAAGTCCTAGGGTTAAGTCTCGTCTCTAAGGCAAGAGTTATAGAGCATATCATAAATTAAAAATATAATGTGTTAGTGTCAACTCTAATCATGGGGAATAAATTATTGTTTGATGGTCCTTGGGATAAGTCTTGCCTCTAATCTTAGAGTTATAACACACTTCATAAGAAAATAACACAATGTGGTAATATTGACTCTTTCCCAATGTAGGTAACTTATTGTTTGAAATTTTTTTAGATAAGTCGTGCAGGGATAAGTCGTGCATATAATGTAAGAGTTGTACAATATCTCATAAATTAAGACATAACGTGGTAGTGTCAACTCTTGTTCGCGGGGCATAACTTGTTTGAAAGTTCTTAGATTAAGTCTTGCCTCTAAGCCAAGAGTTATAGAGCATTTCATAAGAAAAAAAAAAACACAGTCTGGTAGTATTGACTCTTGCCAATATGCATAGTTTGTTATTTAAAATTTTTTGGGATAAGTCGTGTCTCTAAAGCAAGACTTATAGAACATCTCATAAATCAAGACATAGTGTGGTAGTTTCAACTCTTGTCTGTGGGGCATAATACTACTAAAAATTCACATTTTCTCAACTACCAATTCCGACCACCAAAAGAAGTTAGAATTTTTTCAACTACAGTAGTCAGAAATTATATTTTTTTTAATTTATATATTTTGTTAAATAAATTTTCGACAACTGCAATGATAATATTTGTCAGAAAATTTTGAAAAAAAAAAATTCGACTATAGAAGTCGAGTAAAATAGTCAACATCATATTGACCAAAATTCCTGACATCTTTCGTCAGAACATTTTAAAAAATTGTTAGTTATATTATAACTTTTCCAATACTATAGTCGAATTATATAAAAAACGGAAAAGGGCCTAAAACGCCCTGAAATGCCTTCACTTTCACCGTTTGGGGCTATTTTGCCCATTTATTTAACAGAATAATTTCGTCCTACTTAATATATGATATGTCCTTTTCTTATTGGTCAATTAACAATTAATTAAAATAGTTAATTCTAAATTTAAAAACCCAACCCGCCCCAAGATAATAACCCAACCCACTACTCACTAAACCAAATAACCCAAATTAGTATCCGATTTCAATATCAGTTCACCCTCTTTTTCCTTCTTTTCTCTCTTCGTCTTTTCCAATAGAAAATACCGATTGTCAGAGTTTCCCGAACATCTACAATAGTACTAGCCCATTTAGTTTTTTGTTACCTTGTTGCTTTAGGTGTTTGCTGACGTAAATGCACCTTTTAATTTCATACATGCAAAATTTCTTCGTTATTTGAATGCCACGTCTACCATAGAGTTAGGAGATCTCGATTATGATACCGTAATTGCTGCTTATGAAAGGATAAGTGCAGATTTTTTTCACACTGTCCAAGAAGAGCATGCATTGATTATTCTTTCATATGTTGTACATGATATGTCATCTGAGGATCTTATTTTGAGGCAGAGTGCATATAGATTATTGCTTTCATTTGTCGAGTTTTCTAGTCAAATACTTGATAGAGAGCTGAAATCTGAACAAGGATCTCCTGGAACCTGGGTTAGGCATATCCTAAGCAACTTCTTTTTGAAGCACATAAGTACTGCGATGAACAAAGAAGATTCAATCCAGGAGGTATGGAATACAAGAGCTGAAAGAAAGCTTTAGTCATCTGGTTACTTTCTTCTCTATTCCTTTCTTGCCTCTGCTTTCCTTTTGTATTTTTCAACCATCAACACTTGAATGAGTTATTTGAATTGCTAGCGGTTAGTTGACTAGAAAACTCGACAAATGAAGAAATCCTTCAAGCATTTGTTACGCTTTAAGAATGCCATCAGTTCTGAAAATTTGTCTAAGGTAGCTACATGTCTCTTTATTTTAATTTAAAATTAACTATTTTAATTAATTGTTAATTGATCAATAAGAAAAAAGAAATATCATAAATTAAGTGGGGCAAAATTATTCTACTAAATAGAAGGGCAAAATAGCCTCAATAGGTGGAAGTGAGAGGTATTTCACGCCAATAGATAGATGGAGCACATTTTTGCACTAATTTATATAATTGAAGGATATTTTAGGTCTTTTTTCGTATAAAAAATAATTTATATAAATTATTAATAAAAATAGTCTAATATACGCTAAAAATTTAATATAAAATATTAATACTATAATTATCGACGGTTGTAGTCGAAAAGTTTTTAAAAATTAATCAAATAATTTTTATACTTTTTTTCCGTCCATAATAATCAGAAAATCATTTCTTTAAGATAATAAAAAAATAAAATAGAAATAGGAAGGCTGATAAAACGTTATTCTCCTTTCTTCTCGACCTGCAAAACCCTAATTCTCCTCCATTTTCGTCCGTTTCTTTCGACCTGCAATTTTCATTACATTAGGTATATCAATCTCTTCATTTCTAATTTTCTAAATACTTAGCTCATAATCACTTTTCATAAGCTAAATTGTTAGTTTCTTCTTTTTTTTCAATTTCTTTTAAGGTTTCACCTTCTTATATTTCTTTTATTTAATCACTACCCATTTCTCTCACTTGGTAATATTTGTGACTAATTATCACCCATTTTTATTTCATACAGCTAGCGTAAACTAGTTCATTCTATTATATTTTTAGAGTTTTTGAATTTGTATCGTTTCTTCTGAGTTTGTAGACAAAAAATCATTTTTGAATTTGATTAACAGTTATTGCTATAATTCTTTTCTGTATTTTGGATCTGATTTTGCATCTGACTAATAGGTTTTGTACTAATGTTTTGCACTATCTGTAAACTGGAAAGAACTGCCAAAATCTTGTTGTTGTTGTGTTGTAATTTACAGATTGTGACTTAAAGATGTAGTCTCATGTCATTTTTATCTGAAGTAATTGTTCTTTCTATTGTGTGCCCTCAATTTAAGTCAACTAAAAGGGCGTTTTCAATTCTCTTCACTAATTATTGGCAGGAGCCAAAGATGAAGTAACTGTTAGTGCAGATGAAATCTTCAATAGTATAGAGAGCAAGGAGGTAAAGATCTTGTTGTTTTTAATTTCATTTAACTGTTCCTAGTGTAGAGAGATTAGAAATTTTCAACAAATTTGGGGCATTTTCTAGGTTTTAAGTTTTGAGTATTGATTCTGTGGTGAATGTTTCTAGCAAGCTTTGTGTTTTTTTTTTCTGTTTTTTGGTCTTTGGAGGTTGAAGAACCACCTTGATTGCAGTATCAAAAATCGCATTACAAAAAACATTTTCTTAGTTGGCTTTTTTCATAATCGTTACATTTATCAAGTTGCATTCATAGTAGATCCTACACTGAATTACTAGTTTCAGAGATGGTGAAAAAATTTTCAAGCCATAAGCCGCATTACAAAGTCATATTGGTCTATGAAGGTACATTTTACGAGTCCATGAGGATGACTTTATTGGTTTTTTGAGTTTAAATTTATTGGGAAGAAAAAAAATAAAAAAGTGAATAATTTTGGGATAATTTTATGTGAAGACCTATTAATTGCTTTTTTGATTTCTCCTATTTAGAATTATGATTCTTAGGTTAGGAACATGATACTTGTCTAGGTTGAGCATGATATTGGAACTCTTTATAATTAAGAATATAACTTATTAGTTGAAGTATCTCAATTTTTAATTTTTCCTATGTATGTAGATGGAACCTTCACATCGTAGTTGGATGTATAATGTAACGCTTCCTAATTGTGTGGGGTTGAGGGAGGAATATAAAGAAGGGGTTGCGGGATTTGTTGCTAAGGCGATGACACTTGATGAGTTTCTTACAGAAGGGACAATTAGGTGCCCTTGTGAGAAATGCGAGTGTGCTATGTTATTGGGACCAAACGATGTTGAATTTCATCTTCTTAAAATTGGATTTATGAAAAATTATTATGTGTGGATAGTTCATGGAGAGACTAATACTGGTGGTAGTGATTGTGGTTTTCAAAATTTGTTTACTGGTAGGGTAGTCTCATAGCGAAGAATAATGTTAAAAATTGCTGATACAGTGAGATGGTTAGGGATGCTTTTGGGACGCACTCAGGGACTCAAAGTGAACTAAATGATGAGGCTAAATGCTTCTATGAACAGTTAAATGAAGCTAGTCATCCACTGTATGAAGGGTCAATGCATTCTAAGCTATCTGTTATAGTTAGATTACTAAGTATCAAATCAGATTATTCTATTTCTCAAACGGGCATGAATTCTATCATCAGGCTTATGAAGGAACTTAATCCAAATAAATTTGACTTACCCAAATATTACTACCCAGCGAAAAAGTTGATTTCCAAGTTAGGTCTTTCATCAGAGAAGATAGATTGTTGCGAGAAAGGTTGCATGTTATTCTATAAGGATGATGCTACTTTAAAATATTGCAATTTTTGTAACTAGACTCATTATAAATAAGTCACAAATGCTAAAGGGAAGAAGGTTCCAGAAAAACGGATGTATTACTTACCTCTTATACCACGGTTAAAGAGGTTGTATGCATCAATGAGCTTTGTCTCTCATATGACGTGGCACTATGAACATAAAAGACCGCCTGGTGTTTTATGTCATCCATTAGATGGAGAAGCATTGAAGCATTTTGATAGGGTTTTTTCAGACTTTGCTAGAGAACCAAGAAATATTAGGTTGGGATTATCTTCTGATGTATTCACTCCATTTGGTATCTCTGCTACACCATATTCATGTTGGTCGGTGTTTGTTATGCCTTATAATCTCCCACCTGAGTTGTGTATGACAAGCCCGTATTTGTTTCTAACTTGCATTGTTTCAGGTTCTCGCAATCCTAAAATTTTGATTGATGTATATATACAACCACTGATTGACGAGTTGAACATACTATGGCATGAAAGTGCGGAAACATATGATGTATCAACCAAACAAAACTTTAGATTGTGTGCTGCTTTGATATGGACTATTAATGATTTTCCTGCTTATGGAATGTTGTCTGGGTGGTCGACTGCGGGCAAGCTAACTTGCCCTTATTGTATGGAAGACACAAAAGCGTTTACTTTGAAACATGGAGGTAAGAACTCGTGGTTCAACTGTCACCGTCAATCTTTGCCAATGAAACATGAGATTAGAAGAAATACTAGTGCATTTATGAAGAACCAAACTGATTTTGAAGGGCCACCACCAATCCTGTCACGAGAAGAAATTTGGGCTAGGGTCAGAAATTTGCCTAAGGTGATAAGGTCTCCACCGTCTAGGATACCTGTTTATGGTGTTACACATAATTGGAAAAAATAAAGCATATTCTGGGAGTTTAATCTTATTGGAAGCATAATCTTATGCTGCATAATCTGGATGTATGCATGCATGCTGAGAAAAACTTTTTTGACAATTTGTTTAATACTGTGATGGATATCACTAACAAGACAGAGGATAATTTAAAGGTCAGGATGGACTTAAAAGTAATATTGCTGACGAAGTGAATTGTACCTGACAGACTTTAATGACAAGATTCAAAAGTCCAAAGCAAGTTATACATTTACTTTGAATGAGAGGAGAGATTTGTGATTGGGTTAAGAATTTAAGGATGCTAGATTGTTATGAGTCAAACTTATCAAGGTGTGTTGATATGAAAGAAGGGAAGTTGATATCTATGAAGAGTCACGACTATCTCATTTTTATGGAATCTTTGTTGCCTATTACCTTTTAGGCATTGCCCGACAGAATATTCGACAGAATATGGAAGCCCATAACAAAGATAAGCTTATTTCTTATGAGATTTTTGTTATTAACACATTGAGGGAGGAGAGCCTAGCGTTGGTGGATATCAATAGTCGATTAACCTTAAACAAGCTGACAAATATTTTTCCTCCTAAATTTTTTGATGTTATGGAGTATCTTCTAATTCACCTTGTGTGAGAGGCGCAACTTGGAGGGCTTGCAGTATAGATGGATGTATCCCTATGAGAGGTAATGACTTTTAATCACTTACCATTTATGTTGGTTAATTAAAAATTTTATCAACTAAAGATCATACAATGCAGGAATATTGGCAAGAGTAAGCGAACAGTGAAAAATAGATATCGAATTGAGGGATCGATATGTTAGGCTTATTTGGCTAGACAAATCTCTCATTTTTGTTCTTATTATTTCAAAAATGCCGTGTTGTGTTTGAGAAATCGACCTAATCGACATGATGATTGAGGCAATACTGATCCTTCGACACCACCTTTTAATATATTTAATTAACCCGGTAAAGGAGGTTCAAAACTTTGTCCTAATCGATATTTGAATGTGATGGAGCTTAAATTAGCTACAACACATGTATTATTAAATTTCTCCCAGGTCCAACCTTTGTATAAGTGAGTATATTTTTGTTAGCGAGAAGCATATAAGATCCATCTTGGCTTTAACTAATGAAAGTTGTAACTTTGTCAGACAATTACTTACTAGCTATGCATGGGGTTGTTGTTGCTTATCCTATGTTTTCAGAGTGGTTTAGAGAATATGTACGTAGTACTTAATATTTAACTTGATTTACAATTGTGTCTAATAATACATATTTTTAAATTCTAATTTTTCTATAACTTTATATAGGTTCATAATCCAAATAATTATGATGAAAATGACCAATTTTTATGTGATATAGCTTGGGGGCCTGATCGTAATGTCAGAACATATTCTAATTACTTCATCAATGGGTACAAATTTCATACAAAAGAGTGGTCTAAGGGAAAGAAAACTAATAATAGTGGGGTGTGGGTGAAAGGTGATGGTGATATTGATTATTATGATGTTCTTCAAGAGATTTTAGAACTCGAGTATCCTGTTGGTTGGCCGAAGAAAAGTTTGGTGCTCTTTCGTTGTAAGTGGTATAATCCAACACCTAGTTCAGGTACAAAGTTGCACCCGTAGTACAAAATAGTTGAAATTAAGCATATACGGGGGCATGGACTCTATGATTCTCTTTGCAAGAATAAGTCTGCATGGTGGGTAGTTTTAAAACAAAGCTCGTGGGTAGAGTTGAAGTAGAGGATATGTTAGATGTAGCATACAAGAATGACATTTCAAGTGTTGAACAAAGGATGAATGATGAATTAGCGGGTGAATTGCAGCATAGCGAAGGCCTCTATGAAGAATTTGATCCTTCTGAACTTAGACTAAATTTTGGTGATTATGGGCGAGGAACATCCAGGGAAAATGGGTAGGAAAACCCATATGATGAAAATGAATCGGGCGAGGAAGAGTTTCTCGATGAAAATGAAACAAGCGAAGAAGAGTTTCTCGATAAAAATGAAATAACCGACGAGGAAGAATTGATGAGTGACTATGAATCAAATGAAGATGATAGAATTGTTGTTTGCCTTTTGAGTTATCGTTGCTTTTCTGTCGAACCTTATTATCTGTTCACCTTTTTAGTTACTATTAGTAAATTAAATAAGCATATTTTGGTTATCTAGAGGAAGATGAGTTAAATTGGACAATTGTTTGAAAATTCTTGTCTCTGCCTAGCGTGCCTGAGATTTTTGACTGTAATTTTTGTTTCCTTTAGCATATAACATTGGTGGCATCCAATTTAGATAAGGATGCATCAGCATGCCCACCAGTCTTTAGAAGCTCTCTGTTGAGCTATGTATTGTAGATCATGTAGTAGGTTCCAATGATGTGTAATATTTTCATACACGGATTTTTTGCTCTTATTTGAGCTTTGTAAAGATCTTGTACCACGTCTGTTGAGCAGTTTGGCCTGTAGATATTGGTATGGTAGGTTTGTACATGGTAATGCTAGTCCATGTTACTTATAGGTGCATCTCCTACCCAAGATACTATAAATCCTCCTCTTCCTCCTAAGTCAACTGTTTCATTGCTAAATGTACTTTTCAAAGTACCACTGCCCGACCAGTTTATATCTATTCTTTCCTTGAGAAACTGGTTGGCTCTACATTTAATTTTATGCCCACACCTAATGTGGGTTCCTCCTCGGGGTTTCACATTAATCAACCTGGTAGATCTTCCTATGTGCCTACTGCTGCATCTCCCACATCATCTCCAGCTTCATCTAATCCTAGCATATCTGATTTGAGAATTAGAGTTTCTGGAACACCAATAGCAACATCCATCGATAGTGCTATACGACCTACTTCACAGAATCAGAATGTTGATGAGATATTAGAGTTTGACCGAAATGGAAGGCTGATTATCGCCCCTGATCATAGTGAAGGGTATGGTGAGGGGTAATTAATCCTTATATTTTTTTGTTAATTTATTAAAAGTACAAAAATAAAGATGATTTGATTTTAATGCAGGTTCATTCCCTCAAAGGCCGCTGGAAAGAATATTATAGCATAAATTAAACCATTTTACTGTGCTCCTTGGAATACATGGAAGGAAATTCCATATGATATCAGGGACTTAATTTGGGCTCAGTTTCAGGTACAATTTGCATTTATCTTTATATTATTTTTGTAATACCAAAATTTTCATTTGATGATATTAATTGTATTGTAGAAAAATGTTCATGGGAGCCTTGTCATGAAAATGAAACAAATGATATTTTTGAGAAGAAAGCAGCGAAGCAGATTACAGAACACTTGTTTAAGGCTCGGGACAAAAGAAAGCAACCTGGATGGATATCAAATGCAGTGTGGAGTTAATTTTTGGTCATATGGGATAGTGAAGAATTTAAGAAAAAGAGTAGATGAGCAAAGGCAAATCGAGCCTCTAAAGGGGTGGCTCGTTGCACACTGGAGGTTTCATGAGTTTCGCCGCCCACCAAAGAAAACTGGTAACTTCGGCTTTCTGTTTACATTGATCATTTATATGTTTTTATTTATGTCATGTGACATCCCAACTCTTTAAGATGTGAATAGAGAAACCTATTTGGTAAATCTAATTTATTCACTAAAAAATTAGATCATACATTAGTTCCCTAAAGTTTAACCACTCAGATAAGCTACAATACTGTATAAGTAACTTAAGTGGGCTCACGACATGTTACCTCAGAGCTATTTCAACTAAACGTTACCTCATTTTGGATACCAACTTAGATAGATATTAAAACATTGACAATACTTCAATTATATTGTGCTTCTCTGTAAGGTTCTACAAAGTTTTTGAAGGACTAGCAGTAAAGGAAGCCTTTCATTTTTCATTTTTCATTTTTGGTTGAGGAAGAGGATATATGATGGCTTGCTGCAGCTACGCGGGTTTTGATATGTTGTCCTTACAGTAAGCAGAGAACTACTTAGTGTATATAGTTCTTACTCAGCTGTAACTTACCTTCTTCTGCTCCTATTACTTTTCCCCCTTCTCTTCTTCCTAATGCTTCTTTGTTATGTACTTTTGTAATGACTTCTGGCAAAGTGCGTATGTGGCATGTTAACAAGGAGGGTATATTGCTATTACTTACTGGAATTCACTATTATGAAAGAGGGTAAAAGAAAGATAAAACTTTTGTAATTTGTAAATAGTGGGGATCATTACACTATTATCTGTTTTCCTCTATTAGATTCCTCTTTGCAGAGGAAAGAAGAAGAAGATCACTAGAAATGGTTTGACTGTTAATTGAAGCTTGGATCTTTCATATTACCAGACAGAAACTTAATCAACATATTACTAAGTACTCTCTGATGCTTAACGAGTCTTAGTGATGTCGTTTATCATATGTTATTTCTATGTGTTTTAGTTAGCATTTTCTTATTCTTAGAACATCTCATAATTGTGTGATCTTCTTTATGTTAAAGAAGCCAAGTTATGGAATTTTTTTTGTTCTTTGATATTAATAGCTGTGTTTTAATTTTAAGAAGCAACAGTAGAGCAAGATGTCCTCCATGAGCTAACTATCTTATTTTTTTTAATTTCACAGAAAAAATTAAAAGGGAGAGCAGATGTCACTCCTGCTGAAGTCTTCGCAGAGACGCATAAAAAGGAGGAGGAGGACGGTACAAGAGAAGGTTGGATCAAGACGCGTGCTAAGGAAACATATGTAAGATCAAAACTTCTACACTATTTTCTTGTTTTCTTCATTTTTGATTTTTCTACATAATGATTTATTTTTATTTTAGGAAGAATTTCAAAAAAGTTTGAAAAATTGGTGTCAGACCCAGCCAACTTCAGTGGATGGTACCGCAGTCCAACCATTGCTCACACAGATGAATTCAATATGGACAGAGGTGGCGGGTGGTCCTAACAAAGGTAGAGTCTACGGACTTGGAGTTATACGTTCTTCAAGTAGGCCTTCACCATTGTTGTCCAGCGCTTCTACTTCACAAAATTCGGAAGAAATGGAAGAGATGCGAAAGGAAATAGCAGAGCTAAAGATAAGGTGTAAAACTTCTGATGATAGGGTTGCTAAATTTGAGAAGCTTATAATGAAGTACATGCCTCAAGCACGTGATGATGAAGATGACACTGAATCTGATGAGGATTAGACCGCAGTTGTTGATTGTGAAATTCAGATTTGAAGTTGATCTTGGTTAATAGTTTGGGATGTCTAAGCTATTTCTTAATGATGTTTGGCTAGGATGTTTTAAATAATTTGATGTTTTTGACCATTTCTTTTAATTACGTTTGTCTAGGATGCTTTCAGCTATCTTGATGATCTATTTTGTTTTAACAATTCCGTTATGTTTTATAGTCGTTTGAAAAATTTAATCCAAATTTAATTGTTTGATTCTAGTTAGTATTTATTATTTTATAAAGCAGTTGTGTGTTGTCAAAATAGTTGCAAACAATTCCTACACAGCGGTTGTATAATGAAATAGAGAGAATTGTTAATTCAAAAATATTGCAACTGCTATAGTCGGAGCAGTAATAAATAAAAAAATTAATTATTCACATATCCTGACTGCAGTGGTCGGAAAATAAATAAATAAGTAAATAAAATTAATTTAAAAATATTCCAACTGATGTAGTAGTATTAATAAATAAATAAAATTAATTATTTACATATTCCAATTGCAGTAGTCGAAATTTTAAATTTATTAAATAATTTTTTATTAGTTTTTCGATTATTGTTGGATTATTATTTTTTGTATGACTGGATCTAATTTTCAATAACTAAATACAGTAGTCAAAAAATTTTCGATTACAGTAATCGAAAAGTTTTTTTCGATCAGCTTTTTGTCGACTTCCTGAATTCGGTTAGGCAGTGTCGGAAATCTAAATGATGATTTTCTAGTAGTGTAACTTCTTGTTTGAAAGTTTTTGAGCTAAGTTTTGCCTCTAAGTCAACAATTATAGAGCATTTCATAAGTTATAAAAATAATGTGGTAGTATTGACTCTTGCCCAATATACGTAACTTGTTATTTGAAAGTTCTAAGTCCTGCTTGCCTCTAAGGCAAGATTTATAAAACATATCATAAATCAAGAAATAATATGTTAGTGTCAACTCTTTCCAATTTGGTGTAACTTGTTGTTTGGAAGAGATTGGAGAAAAGAAAAAAAATAAAAGTTGTGGAAAAAAAATGGAGGAAAATATTTTAAAATAAAAAATAAAAAGTAAAGAAAATAAAAAAGAGAAAAGGAAAAAAAATAAAATATAGAAGTAAAGAGGAGAAAAGAAAAAAATAAACTTTGAAAAAAAAGAAGATAAAAGACAAAACAAATACAAAGACTGAAAAAAATTTAAAGAAAAAACAAAAAATAAAGAAAAAAAAAAAAGAGAAAAAAAAAAAAGAGAAAAAAAGAAAAAGAAAAAAAAAAAAAAGGATTGAAAAAAATTAAAAAAAAAAACAGAAGTTGAAAGATAAGTAAGTAAAGAGTTGTTTAGAAATATTTGAGATATGAAGGAACAAATAGGTATTCGTTCAATACATAAAAAAAAACTAGTTTTATAGAACTTTTTATGGGAGACTAAAAAAACTAAGACATCCATTAAGAGCGTCATTTATATAGTTTATCCAATTTTATCATAGGACATTTGACCATGAACCTTTTTGAAAGGTCTTGTTTTTTAGCCCTTTATAATTATTTTTTAAAATTTTTTATGACTGGATTGACAAGAGATCCTCATTTTTTACACACAAGATATCTCTATTTTTACAATAAAGATCAGGAAAAGTCATTTTATTCTATCCAATTTTTAAGAAGGAAAGAGATCTCATTTCTCCTTCTTTTTCCATGCTTGGCCACAAATTTTAAAAAATTAATTCCACAATTTTTAAGATTTTGAAAAGAAAAAATTATTTCCGCTCTAAATTACTCACAAAACTTTAAAAAACTCAAATTTTAAAATATTAGTTTTCACTTTGAAATAAATTTTTTTTTTTTTTTTAAATTATGATAAAACATGACCAAACACCCACATTGATACGAGCCAAACAATTATCATAGCTTTTGATGACATCGTTGGAGGCCAACACAAAAGGACTTAAGTTTTGATCCCCTCGAGGACACAAGAGCATTCATGGAGAGACCATTTTGGGCACTCGATAGAGCAATGCCGAGTGTGGAAGGTTGCTTGGGGGCTTTCCTTGATGCCTACCCAAGATCCAAAGGGAGTTCACGTCTTGAAGCTTGAAAAACTACGGCTTTGGAGTGTTCATTTCCCTTACGTTTTGAAGCTTGAGGAACACCGATTTGAGAGCATTGAAGAGGCGTCCGATTCATCAAATCCAAACACCTCATGCCCGCCCCTTCATTAAGGGTATTTTAGAGATTGCACATGGTGTCTTAACATACCATGGCCACCCCTCTCATTAAAGGCATCTTGGTCATTTTATCTTCATCTTGTAATAGACTATAAGTAAAATATTTTAGGGTTATTTCACTTAGTTTTTGTTGAATATGGATATTTGAAGGAGCACATTTTGTCTCTTGTGAGAGTAGTCCCAAAACCGAAACTAGGGCAAGATAAGTGTAGATTCACTTGTGTTGCATTTTGGCTTAGAAACCTAGGTTCTTGAGGCGAGTGATTTCCCTCTTGGGTCACGTAAGAGTTTGATGTTTGTTATTACGGGATTTAGGGGTCTTGACGTTTGAGACATGTCTTGGTTCTTAGGTTTTTGTAATCTCTTGTAAAACTACCTATCTTTACTTTATTGCATTTGTATCTTGTTGGTTATCTTATTCTCATTTTTGCCTTGTTGTTCTCGGTTTGTGTTGTTGTTGCCTTGGTAGTTTCTTCTTGTGTTCGATTCTAGTTTTTTATCCGTTCTCATATCATTTGGTATCAGAGCAAGGATTGATTTCATTCCTACCAGATCAATCTTGGGCTTGTTAACTTGAAAATTAAAAAAAAAAGTGTTGAAAAATCAAAAATCAGAAAAAAGATATTTTGTTCCATTTTTGTACTTTGGCCGAAATTTGAGAATTAGATTTAGGAGATTTTTATGTGTTTTGGTTGTTTCTAGTGTTATCCCCTTCTTCACTAACACTAAAAGAGTCTAGATCCAAATTTTGAGCCATTTTTGAGTTGTTCTTGGAATTTGAAGGTAGTTGTTGTTGTGGATCTAAGCTTGTACATATGTTGTTGTTGTGGATTGGTGGCTTGAAAACATGTTGATGTTGTTGTGGAGTTTAACATGAGCAAAAGGACCCAAAATCATTTAATTTGGAGCTCATTTGTCTTGGATTCAATTTTTGAGTGTGTTTGTTGTTCTTTATGTATTGTTGAGCAAGAACACTCAAAGGGGTATTGTTTGATCCAAAGGAGTGGAGAAAGATAGTGTGGCCCTTGTTTGTCTTGAAAACATCTCCCAAGAACATACCGAAGAGGCAAGGAGACAAAAGAGTTTTAAAAGTTGTCTTATCAAAAGGGAGAAAGAGCACCTACCAAGAAAAACAAAAGAGAAAAGCGCCAACAACCTTTCAAAAAGATGCTTGCCAAAAAGGTGCAAGGAAGTCAAACCTTTTTAAATTTGAAAAAGAGACTCCAATTCTTGTTGCTTCCCTCCCAAAGCTGATTTTCACCATTCCAATTGAAAAATTGATCAATACAAATTGAAGACAAGATTTTTTTTTCAAATTTCAATAATTCCAACACCCAATCCAAGGTTGCCACGTGGCTGCCACGTTATCACCCTTCAAAAAATGATCTAAGGCTCAAAATTTTTGATTGCTAAGTTTCTTTTCTTTGTCTCTTTAGTTACATTTCCTGATTCTAGTACTAATTGACAAACTAGTAATCACCTACTAGGTTGTGAGTTAGTTTGGAATCTGTTTCTTCGTATTTGAGTTTCTCTATCTATCTATCTATCTATCTATCTATCTATCTATCTATCTATCTATCTGATACATTACTATCCATTTCAATAAACAACAAACGACTCCTAGAATTTTAACTTAAATCACGATTTCATTGACTTAGATTACACCAAATCCCATGTTTAATGCAAAACCATCTTCCATTTGGAGTAATGGTCTTCCATTGACGCAAATTACTCCATAAATTTTGTGTTTGATTTTTAGGTTTATTAGTTCCAAAATTAAAGCAAATCATTTTTTCAATTTTATGTTCTTTCACCATTTTAACAAAATTAATGGAGTTGAGTATTGGTCTTATTCAGTTGTTGCAACTCCTACTGAAGTTAATGTTGAGTTTGTGCCGGGTAACTTTAATTTTGAAGACAGTGATTTTAGTGAAAATAGATCTAAGCATCGAAACGATCTAACAATGATGAAGAAGTTACGGGATGTTGCTGAAAGTAATGAGAAAAAGCTTGTTGTTGCTGTTTCAAAGAGAAAAAGAATGTTGTTTCAATGAGAAAAAGAAATAGAAAGAAAGTTGCAAAAAGAGACCCACTATCAAAGATATGATTTTTATGTAGTTGACAAATGAATTTTGCCATATACATTATAATTATGTATCATAATACAAAATGTAACAAATGATAATGCAAATGATGCATCCGATACATAGCTGTAATGTTACAGAGATAATGCCTGCTTTATGATACATAGTAAAAGTTGTATGTGTTTTGGGTTATTTTTTACCTGATACATTAAATATACTGAGTTTGATACCTAGATCAACTTTTACTGAGGTATTGCTTGTTTTCTAATACATACTGAGATTTGTATGTTATTTGAGTTCTTTTACACCTGATACATTTAATATACTGAATCTGATACATAGATCTAACTTAGTGAGATATGTCATTATTTTTGATACATAGTAAAAGTTGTGTACGTTTTGGGTACTTTTACACCCGATACATCCAATGTAATCATGTTATTCATGTTAAGAAATATATTGTAAAAATAAATATATCTTTATTATTTATTACGTTATATTATGTTCAATATTTCTGAATGCACGTGATGAAATATGTTATCAAATCCGTTCCACCTCATCCTATGAGGTTTGGTAGTTAGTGCAATCATAAATTTGCTATTGATAGTAAGAATTTTGCGGGTAAAAGTACTCAAATTATTTTAGCAGACATGCTTTGGTGTATTTCTTGATATGCCCAAATCGAATTTTTAAGGACAAATAATCAAATACTTGTTGATGCTTGAGCTTGTACAAGATAATCCAAATGAATTACATGTTTATGTAAAGAAAATATACTATAAAATTAAATTCTATAATACATCAAAATGTACCAGGTCTCAAATGAAATATATTACAATATTGTTTAAACAATATTCAACGCTAGACCAACTAAAAATAAAGCAACAAATTAAACAGAATACGTGAAACATGCTATGTATCTTAAAATATAAATATCAATTCTCTTTCGAAAAAAATCACAGATGCATCTTTTGTGACTTGATATATTAAATATAAGTAGTAATGTATCATATTACAACACCCGTATACCATCATTCGAGCTACATTATAAATTCAAAAATATTATTCTTGAACTCAACATAAACCTTTACTTCATTGTCTTCCGAATCATGATTTGCGATGAATTTTCTTTGACAATGTATCTGGCGTCAATTTTTTTCTTGATTAATCAATACCAAATTTGATTGCGATTGTCGAAATCAACTCAAAAACGAAACACTTTCTCCAATAATAATTTCATCATTTTTATATTTTTCATATTGAAGTTTATTCATTCAAACACTGTAAAATCTCAATAGAATGGAGATGTTCATAACATATTTAAAATAAAGAAACCAGGAAAAGAAAACAAAGATGAGAGAATTTGTTTTCTGAAATTTTCATCGAAGGGGATTGTTTTTTGAAATCAATCTAAAAAAAGAAATACTTTCTCCTACAACAATTTCATTACTTTTGTATTGTTCATATCGAAGTTTATTCATCCAAACACTGTAAAATTCAACAGAATGAAGATGTTCATAACGTATTCAAAATAAAGAAATCAGAAGAAGAAAACAAAGATAAAAAAATTTGGATGAATTTTCATCGAAGATTATTATTTTTGGTAATTCAAAATTTAATTATGAAGCTAACACTAATTTTTAGGATTCAAGAGACATTATTCCAATCAGAATTACGTTAATTATGTTGTTATGTCCTTTTTTATCGTTATTTTCCTTTTTTATAGTCACTTAGTTGGGAAGTTATGTATTAGTTTGTTATGTATCATAGCTTTCATTTATGTATCTAAAAGAAATTTGGTGTAACATTATTTTTTAAAAATGGCAGTTCCTATTTTTATGGGATTTCATTAAACAGGATAATACTTAATTACCACTTATTACAAATTTAACCGCATTAAATATGTTAATTATATATCATATAGTAATGTATCATACATGGGATTTTCAAGTAATTTATAAAAAGTTGAGAGAGATGGTAATTATGTAGGAAACACTTGGGGTTTATACACTTCCCCTCTTTTGCTTTTGTCCTTTTTCCTTTGTGGGACCCAACCAAAGAAGTGTTTTTTACTCCCTCAATTTGTTTTTACTCCTCATAATTTTTTACTTTAATTTTTATTTTTCTTTATTAATTTTAATAAATAAATATTTTTTTTGATATTTCATTTTTAATATTAATTATTTATTTTGTAAAATATATTATTAAATATCAATTAATTGAAATGATAAGATAAATTTACTATATTAATTATTTTTTTAACGAAAAAGGTACGAATATACCCTTGAACCATAGTAAATAGTATATTACATCATGGGCTCAGAATTATCTCACAATTATCTTGTAGGTTATATGGTTATTTTGATGCTGATTGGGGAGGTTATACTACAACTAAAGGGTCAACTACAGGTTACAACATCTGCTTAGGTGCAAATTGTATATCTTGGACCTCTAAGAGGTAAAACACAGTGGCAAAGTCCAGTGTTGATGTTGAATATAAATCCTTAGCTTCTACTATAGCTGAAATGACATGGATTCTTTACCTTCTTTATAACATTGGAGTATATATCAAGATAGTGTTTATACTGTATTGTGACAATTTAAGTGCCTCATACTTGACAGTTAATCCAGTGATGCATGCCAGAACAAAGCATGTAGAAATGGACTACCATTTTATTTGAGAAAAAAGTGACTAGAGGACAACTACTCACATATTTTCTAAGATCTAGAGATCATCTAGATGACATTCATAAGAAGGCCTTGACAAAGAGTTGTTTACTGATTTTAGAAGCAAGCTAGGAGTAAGTGTTCCGCCACTTACTAGCTTGAGGGATAATATTAAAGATAGATATAATAGAAGATAAGGAGAGTGTACGTTATCTGATTCTATTAGAGTTAGTAGAGTTAGAATTAGCCTATTCTTTGCCTCTGTAATTGTACTAGTATTCTAGTAGTAGTAAACATCTACTTGTATATGTCGTTGCCTAGTGATACAACTATAAGTCTTCAATATTGGCATAACTAGAACTCTTGCAAGTAGTCTAGGACTCTACAACCACCTTGTATTCAACTCCTATAAGTAGGAGCATGTACTAGACTCCTTAATCATCAGAAATATACTTTGATTCTCTTTATTGTGCTTGAGAATTCTATGACGGAGGTTCGCTTTGGCTGTCCTATGTAATAAAAAGGTTTCTCTTAATCTTAATGGGAAGTTCTACAAAGTGGTAGTCCGATCGACTATGTTGTATGGAGTACAGTGTTACCAGTCAAGAACTCCTACATCTAAAATTTAAATGTGGCAGAGATGAGGATGTTGAGATAGATATGTGAACTTACTAGGAGAGATAAGGTTATAAATGAGATTATTCGAGAGTAGGTGGAAGTGGCTTATATGAAAAATAAGATGCGAAAAGTGTGGTTGAAATGGTTTGGGCATGTGATAAGGAAGTTCAAAGATGACCCAGTATGAAGGTGTGGAGATTTGGATATGGGTGATTTTAGATGGGGTAGAGTTAGGCCAAAGAAATACTAAAAGAAGGTGATTAAACATGACATGAAGCAGTTACAATTTACAGAGGACATGATCCTTGATAGGAAGGTATGAAGGATGTAAATTAGGATAGAAGGTTAGTGGGTAGGAGTGCGTCCATACTAGTAATAAGAAGTGTTTCGGTGTTATGCATGTGTCTTGTAGTGTTCTTGGTATTTCGGTGATGTTTGTGAGTTGATAGATAGTTTATATTATTACTTTGTGAATGTCTTATTTTCTTTATTATCTAGTGGTGTGTTATCCCATTCTGTTATTTGTTTATATATTTTTATATTTGTTTATATATTTTTATATTTGTTATACTGCTTTATTTTGAGCCAGAGATCTATGAAAAATGCCTCTTTAATTCATCCGAGGTAGTGGTGTGGATTGCGTTCACTTTACCCTCCCATAATCCTACTTTATGAAAATACATTGGATATATTCTTATTGTCATTGTTGTTGTTTGAGAGAGTAGTATCTATGTCATTTCATTTATTGATCTTTGAAAAGTATGACAAGTCAATGATAGATAAATAACAATGGATTGAAAGAGTAGAAAGTCCTCCTCTTTGACCTGGTCAGAAGAAGCTAGTTATGGTCAATGACTTTAAATTTGATAAGTTTATATTATTTTAATATTTTTAGTAAGTTTTACTTCTTGAATTTGTATACTACATATGAAAAATATTGGGTTCTTGCAATTGAATTTTTTTTTTTGACATCCAACATACTTAGCTATATTAAGGCATAATGGGTCTGAAAGAGTTAAAATATGCTATAGCATTATTTACAATCCAACTAGGACTTAAAAAATTATTTTCTCACCCTTTTATCTTTGCACTTGCCCTATCTTTTATGAACTCTAACATTTTTCTCCTTCGATCTTCCAAATACAGTAGGTAACCCAAGATTTACTCCTAAATCTTTCTATGAAGTTTCCTAACTCAGCAATAGTCTCATTCTTTTCCAGATCAGAGGTATTCTTACTAAAGAAGACCTCAGATTTTTCAAAGTTCACTTTCTAACCCGAATATTCTTCATAAATTCTTAAAAGTTTTAGAAAATTTTTCAGCATTTTGAACATTAGTATTGCAAAATACATGAAAATCATCAACCAAAAATAGATGATTAACAATAGGTACCCTCTAACTAGACTTAGGACCTGAATATCCCCTCACAATTTCGCTTGATTTAGATGTCCAGAAAGGCCTTCCGCACATAACAAGAAGAGATATGGAAAAAAGGATCCCTTTTCCTTAGTCCCCTAGTAGGTCTAACTTCCCCAACTATATCTCCATTAATATTAAATTGATAAGTAGGGGTAGTGATACGTTGCATAATCCACTTAGCAAAGGTTTTGTGAAATTTCATTTTAAGAAGTAATTTATGAACATAATCCCACTCCACTAGATCATAAGCTTTGGTCATGTCTAGTTTTAGAGACATATACTTTCACTTTTTTGTTCTTTTATTTTTAAGAAGGTGAATGAATTCATTTACTAGCACAATATTATTTGTTATTTGTCTTTTACCGATAAAAGAAGATTGATTTAGGGAGATAATATTGGGAAGATAAACTTTGATCCTATTAACTATGATTTTTACAATAATTTTACACACTGTAGAATATAAACTTATATTCATGAATTGATCAATATTACTAGAATTTTTCACTTTAGGAATCACCGTTATAAGGGTTTGATTCTAAGAGTGTAACATCCTATACATTTTAAAACATATATGATCAGCTTAGCATTGACAAAAATATTTAAACTTAAGATAGTAAGGAGGTATTTGACCTTAAAATTGGAGTTAAGTGTTAATTTAGAGTAGTGGGATTAAGATGTTGAAAAAATAGGATAAAATAAGTGAGGTGCTTGCTTGACTTAATTAACATAGTAGGTGACAAGTAGGTGTATCAGCTACTTAAACTAATAGACCAAATTGAGGCCTATATTAATGAACTTATTTGAGGCCTAAATTAAGTAAAAGAAAAAGAGAAGGATGACCAAACTAATAAATAAATCTGTCTAAGGCCAAAATATGATGTGATTTAATTAGAAATAAACCATTTAAGTGATGGAGCTAACCCAATCTGTCTAAATCCCAAGTTTGATGTGATCCAACTAAAAATAAACCAAGTAGGTGTATCACCTACTTGAACCTTTTTGAGTAGCTTAAAGATCCAAGTAGGTGCATCACCTACTTGGACTATTTTTTACAATATTAAGATATCCAAGTAGGTGTATCACCTATTTAACCAAGATGTGGCTGAAAAATGAAAAAAAAAGCGGTTCAACATGTCCCTTTTTAAAATCTATGATCATCTCATTCTCTTCATTATTTCATTAAAAATAAATTAGATTTTCTATGCTCTCACTCTAGCATCTTGAAAGCTCTAAACAACAGTCCTAAATTTTCATTTCTTAAGGATTTCCCCTCTTCCAAGCTAAATGTAGGTGAATAATTCATGTGTATTACTTAATTCTACCATGGAGTGTTATGGAAATAATATTCCTTCTATGTAGAGTGTAGGACATCCATCTTCTAGCTTGGCAGCTATATTTTTCCTTAACTTCTAAGAAAATATCTTCTTCTTTGGTTCAAACTTGAAGAGAAGCTCAAGGTCTTAAAAGAGTCTAAGTTAAAAGAATAAAATTTTTAGAATTTTTAGGTAAGGTTTTATCCAATTTCATTCCTCCTTAGGCATAGTTTGGTGGAAAACTTCGTATCTATTTTTTTTTCTTGAACTCTAAGGGTGGTGATTGGAATCCTTGCGTTCATTATTTCTATTACGTAGAAATGAATTTTGGAACTGTTTTAGGCTATTTATGTGTGTTGTATTAAGGTAATAGGGTGAACTTATAAAATAATTATGTGTAGTTGTATGGAAATGAAGAGTGTGAACTTGGAGGGTTATTCTGGTGAATTATAGATTTTGGGACTGTTTATGGGTTATTTTATATATATTATTATTGTCAGGTAGTGGGTTACCTTATAAGATGGTTGAATGGAATTGTATTAAAGTAAAAGGGTGTGGTGACACACCATATATTTAGGTGTTGTACGGTCTTATTGGCCACCAAGTGTTTAGCTATTATTTTGAAGGCCTATAATGTGATTAGCTTCTAATATTAGCTTCATTATGTACTTATATTGAAGAGTAACATTTGAAGGAATGGTTGAATCTTTGTAGCCACACTGGTTGGAAGATAAGGTATATAAGCTATTTGTTTTCATATTCTTTAGCATGAAATCTCATACTAGTGTTACTACCAACAAAGTGAGCTTCTAAGTGTTATCCCTAGTAAAGGATATATGGAAATGATGTACGATTTTTACCCATCACTAATGACCTTGTTCCTACTCCCTATGATTCATAAATGTGTCAAAGTACTTCAAATGTGTTTATTACTAGATTTGTGTGTTTACAATTTCCAGTCAAACTCTTGTCACATGTTTCTCCTCTATGTGTCAATAATACCCTACATTACACATGGTAAGTGTGCTCACATGTTAGGTATGCAATCTGCTTATTTACTGCCAACTTGCTTTAATGGTCTATTTGATAATAAACTTCATTTTCTCATACATTTATATGTTCCCTTACTTGGGCATCACTCCCATTGCTGTCGTCTATAATTTTACGTCATAGAATACTTACTCGTTCCATTCTATAATTTGCATCTCCTTACTTGGAATATATATTTGTCCCTAAATTGAATCTGTCCACAAGTTTCAGTAGTTATCATGTTTATGCACCTTTCATTTGATATCATTTACTAAGTATTTAGCTATTGTATCACTGTCTAGAGTACTTATCTCTCGAATTGAGTTAGATGCTTTCACTCAAGTTCTATTTCAATGGTCATAGTACTAATTGTGTTGTTTAAGCTCCTAAATATTAAATTATTGTTATAAATGCTTCTTACATCATTTTATTGCCTCTAGTGCATATTAACATATTTCTTAGTACTTGTCTATAGTCCCAAAGTTCAATAATATTATGGCCACCAAAATAATAATCTCAAAAATTAAAGAAATAAAGTAAAGAAAATATGTTTATATGTGGTGAATGCTAAGGGGCGAAAGCCTAGCATGGTCCGATCCCAATTCTTGGACTTATAGGTGGCAGCTCAAGGGTGAAATCCTAGCATGGGTCGATCCGAATTATTGTATTTACCACTGATCACCTGATCATATGTATCACATGGATTAAAAAGATTTTAAAGCAAAGAAAAAGAAGGGTATAGTGGAAAAAAATATGTAATGTACATGATCCACAAGTGTAAGTAAAGGTGGTCCTGTATCCTTATCTGTATGTTGATATGCTAATTGTCATGAACTAAAAACTAAAGATCATGATGGCATTTTTCACAGCTAATCCTTGACAAATAAGCTAGTTACCCAAACTAATACATAAATATAAAACCATAATAGAAATCCCAAGGCGAGACTTCTTGAGTAAAGTCAGACCATACATTATAATTATAGTAGAAGTCTGAAAAATAATACGTACCACAAACCATCCCAAAACCTAGTGTCATAGTGTATGAACAATCTACGTATAACTCGAAGTCTAAAAATACAACTGATAAGAAAAAAAACCACAAGTCTGTCTCTGAACTAAAAATAAGACATAAACTAGATAGGATGAGGTCGGAGGTCGACTCGAGAAGCATAGAGCTACCCCTACCTCAAATATGTCAAATCACTGCCCGTACGTAGTTGTCATACAATACATCTGTACTTAGATCTACACCGAAAGGAAACAGTAGGGATGAGTACGGTCCACTAGTACTCAGTAGGTATCATAGGCCGACTAAGCAAAGTAGAAAATAAAGTGTATAAGTAAACACTATGAGCAAGTAATCTCCAAGAAGAAAATGTCCCAAATGGTAGCTCGCACCATCTCACCTAACAGTTCTAAATAGAGCACATAAGCAAGAAATAGTTATATAAAAGAAAAAGAATAAACATGACTCAGATAAAATATAAAAACACAGCACTGAAGATCCATAAATGATTAAAATGCAGTAAGGATGATAATAATGATGATATGATATGATCGAGGTTATTACATAACCTCCATCTACAAATACTAAGCATTTGTGATTCTATGTAGGATCAATTGAGGGGGGGGGGGGGTTTCACAACCCATATACAAGATCAATACTCAATCACAGTCTTAATATCTTTATCTCTTCTTTGACTTGAGGGCTACGATAGATGTTTTTTCAAAAGTGTCACACTTCTGTCAAAAATTAGCATTTCCTCAAAGGTACCAATATCGCATGAATGTATGTATGACATGATGATGTAATTCTCACAACCAAACCAGAGTAAGGATCTCAAATCCAACCAATATACATGTATGAAAGTTCAAAAATCTACTCAGTAAGTCAACCGTCCATGATTCAATATAGGCCAAGTACCATTAGAGTGAAATAAGCAAGTAATAAATCACTGATATCATATTAACCCTAACTTAGGCATTTCTACCAGGAAGAAAACAATCTAATGTATACACAAGACCAACACCAATAGATAAGGCTCCCACATGGGCCATACATAGCAATTACCATCTCAAAACACTAACAACAATAATATAAGCTCCCACATTGGCACACAAAAATAATAAAATTAATTCCATGATTAATTCCCATATGCATAGCATGCTTTTATATCAATTTTAAATACCCAACCTAGTCTAAAGAAAGTTAAGCCATAACATACCTCAAAGTAAATAAATTTAATCCAAAACCCTTCAACCCAGAGCCTTCCCCTCTTGGACGACCTTGAAATTAGATAAATTATACAAATATAGAATCTACGTGTTAAAAGAAAGTCAATGGTACCCATATTGTCCATTTTTGACTCGGGATCAAAACAGACCCTCGAAATGAGTTTTCAAAAGAAAGGGTACAATCAAAATTTTTGTATAAAAACTTTATTCATGATTAAAGAAGAAATAGGTGAAAATCTAAGTGAAAATGGATTGAAAATGAGGTTTAAACTAAAGAAACACTATTTTACGCCTTTTGGACAAAAATCCCCCAATTTTACTTTTGAAAACATGAAATTATGGGTTTTAGATGACAAGAATCAAAGTAAAATAATTGATATAGTGATTTCGAGCTTACCTATGCTTGAAAATGAAAGGAATCAACTAAAATCCTCTCAACCCGAAGCTTAAAGTCCCAAAAATAGAAGAAAAATTGAAAAAAGAGGTTTCTACAATGACCCAGTTTTGATTGCTAAAAAGGTCACTGCTTTAACGAGGGTCAACCGCTAAAGCGGTCCCCTTACCACTAAATCGGAGTCCATACTGAAGCCGCCAACATCTGCTTTAGTGGTACCCGACTGATAATGTTCCTAGTCGGAGGTGACTAAACTGAGGTTGAAATGCAGAATTAAACAACAAAATTAAAGGATAGTTATGAAGTAAGAGATAAAAAGTGAAGAAATAAAGACTTAATTGAATAATAATTAGCCAAGAGAGAAATAAAACTCTATCAAATGCACGAGAAATCAAATTGAATTGACAAAATAATAACTTGATGATCAATCAAGCGAAGAATATAACAGAAGCAATTCGATAATCTACCCTAATCACTCAATCTAAGCTAACAATTGAAATTGAAGCCAATCACTACCCTAACCTAGAGTGACTAAATATCAAGTCTATTCAAGACAATTCAATCATCCAAAATCTAAGTGATGAAATAGATAAGACAACTTTTTATAGTCATTGCCTTTAGAAAAATAACCTATGAGAAGAATAACCCAAAAGTGACTATCTTACAACTAACCCATAAGGGACCTTCTTGATTGCCCAAATGGCATCTTGATTGCTTATGACCTTGTGTATTTATTTCTTCATGCCTTCTTTTAGGCTTTAATCTATCATCTATCTATGGAAGCCCCTCCTAATATACTTCAAGCTAATCATGATTGTATCATCCCTCCTTTCTTTAAAAGGATTCGTCCTCAAAACCAAACCTTGCAAACACATAAGAAGGGAAAACAACCAAATATTTCTCATAGTCCGAGGGTTAGCACAAGGGTTAGCGATAGAAAATCTATCAACATGCCAAATATGCATATACTTAACGTATAACCAAGCATATAAATGAGTCACAAATAGTTTGTAACCCAACCAAACAAGAGATACTTGGCTACATAAGAAACATTGACAAAGGGGTGAATCAAACGAGCCATGGTGTTTAGGAAACCACACATATAAATCCTTAATGGTTCTACATTTTAAAAAAAACAAATCCCCCTTTAAGTAAAGTATCACATGATAGCCCACATATCTAAGTATTATGTCATAAACAGGATCATTCCAAGTTAAGACTCCACCAAATGCACTAGCTATCTACGAGAATGTTATTCTCAATTTATTACTGGGGACAGTACGAAGGTATTCCTCATACAAATTGGCAAATATATCTCATGCAAACCCATAATATCAAGCAATAAAACCAAGCAATAATCATAAGAGAGAAAAGCAATATCACTACTAGACTTATCACCATGAAAGCCGACAACCTCACTCATAACTTATTTTTCATTGCCAATGCCACTATTCAACTCATTACCAGGGTCAAAGGTAATGGAAATCCATAAACATGGGTCAAGGATACACCTATTTGCACTATTGGCACTGTAATACCCCATACTTCTCCTAGTTCAAATTTGTCTCTAGAATATCAAAGATCTTGCTTCAAATATGAATATATTTTATTACATATGAAATTTTTAAGATTTTGACTTTTTATCATATGGGAAATTGAATAATCTTTTCGTCAATACCAAATTCGCCTAAATCCGACACTCGGGTGAAGAGTTAGAGCTATTTTAGTAAGACAGTGTACCACCTGGTACTTTACCGCATCGCGGAGCCATCCAAAATGGTAATTGTCAAAATCCAGTAAGCCTCCGCGATTCCACCACGTTGCGGTGTCTTTCCAGTTTGCAGCCATGGTGACAACATAATTTCCACCGCGTCACGCCAAGGCTCAGTTTTCCGATTGTCTAATTTCCAGTAAGCTGGCGTGATTATGGTGCGTCGCACCAACATACAAAATTGAGATTTTTTTAAGGTTTTGTGATTTAATTTCATGGACCATTTAGAAATTTTCCAAAGCCTCTAATCAGTCTATATAAGGGATTTATACCCTAAATAACGAGAATACTTCATTCTCCATCAATTTTCCCCCAAATCAAAATATTTTCTCTCTCAAGAAGTGAAGAACCCTAGCCAAGAAATCAAAATCAAGCCTAAGGATTTCTGCAGGAACCTTCAAGAAAGAGTCTTTTACGTTATGTTAGATGTTGATTCCTGGGTTCCTTCCACCCAAGAAGCTCAAGAATCTTTTTCAAAATTTTGAGGTTTACGTATTTATGAGATTTCATGATTTATGTGTATTAGAGTTCATGATTTTGTATTGTTGGATTTTAATTCATGATTTAGACTACTAATTTCAAGAGTTGATTCTAGTATGTGATGAATTGTATGATGTTCATCATAAACCCTCTTCAAGTTGCATGATATTGATGTATTTATGATAATTAAGTATAGAAGCTATGGTTAACCAAAACTTGTTCCCCATATGTTTGATAGAATGCTTAAGTAAAGATAATAGTGCCTATTTATTATGTTAAGCATGGAATCCCTAATTTTCTGATAACTAGTGCATGCCAAGCGTTTGTTGAAACGCCTTAGTGAATGTATTGTGGTAAGTTGCATGCATTCTTATCCATGTGTATTCCTTATTGAATAACTATGAGATATTAGTATGCATTCCCTATACATTTACATGTTTATGACATTCAAGTGATTGACAAGATATCGTATTGATTGTGTTGTGAATCAAAGTCCATTGTCATGATGTTAAAGTATGGTCCTGTATTATTTATTCATGCTATCGAGTCTTGGGTGTATTTATACCTGAAAATTTAGCTGCTTATCAAGAGCCGAGTCAGTCTCAAAATAATTTCAGTCGTGCTATGATCAGTAGAATTCAGCCAGTACAAACTTAAGAAAATTCAATAATCTCAGTACTAGTTCAATCCAGTCTCAGTCTCAGTCTAACCCAGTTCCATATTTAGTTCATACCACATTAGTATTCAATATTCAGTTCAAATTTTAGTAAAGCTCAGTAAGTTACATAACTCAGTAGCATTCCGACAGAAAGTAGAATTCAGAAGTATTCTATCAGATAAATGTGTTAGTTGGTTGCTAATACTAGTTTACCATATATTCTACTGTATATAAGTAATCTAAAAGGCAGGAAGTCAAGTCGGGTTAGTTTTGGAATTATATAACCAGGTATGTAAGGCATACTCTATTTTGCACTCTTTGGCATGAAATTGGAAATTTGGTCCATCAAGTAAGCTTCCAAGGTTATCCTATAACAAGTGATACATAATAGCAGCGTATTATATCCCATGAAGCCAATGACCTTGTTCCCCACTCTCTAACATGTTAAAATAACTCAATACATGATTATTATTAAACTTGTGCGTCTATCTTCACTAGAAAATTTCAAAAGTTCCTCGCTTGTTCAAATAAGACCCATATGTTAATTTCAGCTCCTAAACACTTCATTTGTGTGCCAAAAGCTCCCTACCTCATTGTTGTTGCATTAAGTGTCCATTTATATGTCTCTTATTAGCAGATTATTGGTTCAAGGTACCATAATGTTATGACCACCAAAGTAACAAGCTCAAAGGCTAAATAAAATAAGTAACACAAATCTGTAAAATGGGTGGCAGCTCAGAGGCATAAGCCTAGCATGGGACAATCTCGATACCTTTATATGTGGGTGGACGCTCAGGGGCATAAGCCTAGCATGGGCCGATCCTAATCTTTATAGGTAAGTGGCAGCTCAGGGGCGTAAGACTAGCATGGGCCGATCCTAATTTATCTATTTACCACTGATCAGCTGGTCGTTTGCATTAGATATGGCTTAC
The DNA here is from genome assembly GCF_002878395.1 of Capsicum annuum. NCBI lineage: Eukaryota > Viridiplantae > Streptophyta > Magnoliopsida > Solanales > Solanaceae > Capsicum > Capsicum annuum. The sequence goes on from NC_061118.1 coordinate 132,522,017, forward strand.
AAAGATTATGAAGTAAGAAAGGTAAAATTAAAGAAAGAAACATAATGTATGTAGTCCCACAAGTATATATAAAGGTGGTCTACTAGTACTACTTATGGACTTGTATCTGATTTCTATTGAGCTCTTGTATCATGTGTTGTTACATTCAGTTTATATTTTCGTACTGACGTCCCTCACGGGGGACCTGTATTTCATGTTGCAGGCACAGGTACTTCAACTCATACACCTCACTAGTAGGAGCGCAGGCTATTCAGTAACTATTGGTGAGCTCCAGGTTGATTTGGGGCTCTCCGAGTCTGTTTCATATATTTTAGTATTGTGCAGTAAGTCAAGAGTAAGGAGGGGGTTTGTCCCGACCCTAACTAAGTCTATGTATCTTTTAGAGGCTTTGTAGACTAATGTAAAGTTATGGTAGTATCTTGCCTTTAGACGTGGTGGCCCCAATGGCCAAGTGTTGTATATATAAGTTTGTGCTTGCCTATGTAATTATTCTCATCGATACATAATACCATATTTTTCAGAACCTTTGGTTGTCATAGTTACATGCATGATAAGTACAAGGTTATGAATTGTTTCTCTCGGGCCTTTACGGCTATGGGTGCCTGTCCTCCCCAATAGGATTTGAGGTATGACAAAAGTGGTATTAGATCCGGTCGTCCTAGGGTGTCTACAAAGCCGTGTTGGGCTATTTAACTTCACCAAAATAGTAACCGGGTAGTAAGTTCTTAATATATTAATTATGGGTGTTGTTTTAACCGTTTTCTCTTCCAATTACACCCACATACCATACATGTTCTTATAAGGTTCACCGAAACCACCTTGGCTACATTACACATTCCAAACAATACGTAAAACCGATTGGGCAGTAAATAAATGCAATAATTAGTTTGGTGGTATACCGCCACACCTTTCTTCTATATTTCCTTACAAACTAATCACACCTTTCTCCAACATCAACCTAGCAGCCCACAACATATACATACAAAAATATTCCATAAAACAGTCCCAAATCCCTTTTATTGTAGCAATCACTTATTGAACTCATCATCTCTTGAGTTCTCAATAACAACACATTCATAATTCTCTCTCAAATTCATATATAAGGAGAAAAAAATGGAGCAGTCACCTTACCTTAATTCTGCAACTTATACTTAAATTTGAACTCCTCAAGAACTTTAAATTTCACTTTCCTTCACACTTTAAACCAAAGAAAAAAAGAGATCTCTTAGTAACAAAGAAAAAGTGAGCAAGTAGCTGTTCTATATTCTGCAGTGTATTCCAAGAGATCTAGATCTACAAGGCAGTTTATGGCATCTTAAGGAGATTTTAGGCCTCAGTTTTCTAATAGACCGCCTAGGACATTATCTTCTTATTCTGCAGCTAGTGCTCCACCACACTTTCAAGGGTCTAAAGGTAACCAGTTTGGGCAAAGAAGTGAGAGTCATAGTTCATGAACAGCGGGGTATCAAGAGCAAGGGAGTATGAGCTAATTAAGGCCTCCTCGGCAGCCATGTAAATAATTTGGAAAGCTTTATTTAGGTGCATGTCAGTTCAGGACAAATGCTTACTTTTAGTATGGTACGTTAGGACATATGATAAGAGAGTGCCTTCAAAGGGGCATAGGTGGTATGGCACGACCTACTGGATCAGCCGTTGCATCATCATCATCAGTGTCTTATTTAGGTTGAGGTGTACAACCTATGGGCCATGCTAGAGGTGCTAAAGGAGAAGCTAGCTCTAGTGGAGTTAGGAATCGTACATATTCTTTAGCAGATCGACAAAATTCAGAGGCTTCTCCAGATGTAGTTACAGGTACATTGTCCATCTTTTCACATGATGTATATGCATTAGTTGATCCGGGTTCTACATTATCATATGTCACTCCATTGGTTGCGGGAAAGTTCAAAAAAACACCAGAATTACTAGTTAAGCCACTTGAAGTATCTACACCGATTGGTGAATCTATTATAGCTAGGAGAGTATCAAAATTGTATAATAACTATTTTTATCGCGATACAATGGCTGACCTAGTTAAGTTAGAAATGATAGATTTTAATGCTATAATGGGTATGGATTGGTTGGCTTCTTGTTATGCCACAGTAGATTACCGAACTAAGGTGTATTTCCATTTTCCAAAAGAGGCAATCCTTGAATGGAGGGATAATATTGGTGCACCAAGAGGTAAATTTATTTCTTATTTTAAGGCAAAAAAGATGATTTCCAAGGGTTACATATGTCATCTAGTTAGGGTGAAGAATATAGATGCAGAGCCACCAACTCTTCAAACTATTCCAGTAGTAAATGAATTTTCTGATGTATTTCCTGATGATCTTCCAGGTTTGCCTCCAGAACGAGAAGTAGAGTTTGGTATTGATGTGATTTCAAGTACTCAACCAATTTCAATTTCTTCGTATGCGGAATTACGGGAGTTGAAAGAGCAATTGAAAGACTTTTTAGGAAAAGGATTCATAAGGCCTAGTGTGTCCCCTTGGGGTGCACTAGTGTTATTTGTGCGTAAGAAGGATGGATCATTGAGAATGTGTATTGATTATCGACAACTAAACAAGGTGACTATTAAGAAAAAATATCCCCTTCTGAGAATTAATGACTTATTTGATCAGTTGCAAGGTGTCAAGTGGTTTTCAAAGATTGATTTGAGGTTTGGTTACCACCAAATAATGGTCAAAGATAAGGACATACCAAAGAAAGCTTTTCAAACATGGTATGGTCATTATGAGTTTTTCATCATGTCCTTTGGGATAACTAATGCACCTGCAACTTTTATGGATTTGATGAATAGTGTGTTCAAGACATTCTTGGATATGTTTGTGATAGTTTTTATAGATGATATTCTGGTTTATTTGAGATCAAATGAGACCATGCCAGTCGCTTACGACAGGTGTTACAGATTCTTCAAGATCATAAGCTATATGCAAAGTTCTCCAAATGCGAGTTTTGGTTAAAATATGTGGCATTCTTAGGTTATATTATATCTGATGAAGGAATAAAGGTTGATACTCAAAAGATAGAAGCTATGAAGAACTGGCCAATACCTATAATGCCTATGGAGGTTCGAAGTTTCCTTGGGTTGGCAGGTTATTATAGAAGGTTTGTTGAAGGATTTTCTTCAATTTTTGCACCTTTAAAAAAGCTAACACATAAAGCATCCAAGTTCCAAAGGAATGATGCATGTGAAAGAAGTTTCCAGGATCTAAAGAATAAGTTGACTTCTACACCTGTATTGGTACTTACAGAAGGCACAGAAGGGTATATAGTGTATTGTGATGCTTCAAGAATTGGCTTAGGGTGTGTATTAATGCAGTATGGTAAAGTCATAGCATATGCCTCAAGACAATTGCAACCACATGAGAAAAATTATCCAACGCATGATCTGGAGCTAGTAGCTGTTATATTTGCCTTAAAGATATGGCGTCACTACTTGTATGGTATTCATGTTGACATATGTACTTACCACAAGAGTTTATAGTATATCTTTAATCAGAAGGACCAAAATTTAAGGCAGCGAAGATGGCTTGAGTTATTAAAAGACTATGATATTGATATCTTGCATCATCCGAGAAAAGTAAATGCGATAGCTGATGCATTAAGTCATAAGTATATGGTGGTCACTTATGGGTTGTATATAGAATGATTAGGGATGAATAAGGATCTACACCAACTAGCCAATTTAGGGGGTTCGCCTTGTTGAAACTCTAGATGAGGGGCTTATTATGTATAATGCTGCAGAATCTTCACTAGTAGCTGAGGTAAAAGAGAAGAAATATGCAGATCCCATTCTATTACAATTTAAGGATAATGTGCAATGTGGTATGACAAAGGCATTTAAGCTTATGAAAGAGGGAGTACTTTGGTGCCAAAACAGATTGTGTGTGCCTAATGTAGATGGGCTAAGAAAGAAGATTATAATAAAAGCACATCATTCAAGGTATTCCATCCATCCAGGGTTAACAAAAATATACCATGATTTGAAAGGGATGTATTGGTGGGGTGACATGAAGAAGAACATTGCAGAATTTGTAGCCGAATGTCCAAATTGTCAAAGAGTTAAAGTAGAGCACCAAAAGTCCGGGGGTTATATGCAATGCATAGATCTTCCAATCTGGAAGTGGGACATGATCAACATGGATTTCATCACTGGTTTGCCTCGTACATATCAAAGGTTTGATTCCATATGGGGTATAGTTGATAAGCTTACCAAATTAGCACACTTTCTACCGGTTAGGACCACTTACACAGTTGAAGAATATGCTAAATCATATATTTAAAGAGATAGTTCGGCTTCACGGAGTTCCAATCTCTATTATATCAGATCGAGGAGCTCAATTTACTGTAAATTTTTAGAAGTCTTTCCATAGAAATTTGGGAATACAATTGATCAAAGTACAACTTTTCACTCTCAAACAGATGGACAAGAAGAACGTACCATTCAAACACTTGAAGATATGCTACGAGCTTGTGTATTGGACTTTAAAGGTAGTTGGGATGATCATTTACCTCTCATCGAGTTTGTCTACAACAATAGCTATCATTCAAGTATCAAAATGGCACTATATGAAGCTTTGTATGGAAGAAAGTAAAGATCACCAATTGGATGGTTTAAAGTGGGTGAAACTGCCTTATTCAAACCAGATCTTATTCATCAAGCTATGAAAAAGGTTAAAGAGATCCAACAGTGGCTAGAAATAGCCCAAAGTCAATACAAGTCATATGCAAATGTCAGAAGGAGAGGGCTAGAGTTTTCTATATGTGATTGGGTATTCTTGAAGGTGTCACCAATGAAGGGGGTTATGAGATTTGGTAAGAAAGGAAAACTAAGTCCACGTTATATAGGCCCATACAAGATTACTCATAGGTTTGGCAAAGTCACTTATGAATTAGAGATACCCCAAGAGCTCTAAACATTTCATCCAGTATTTCACATATCAATGCTTCAAAAGTGCATGGGAGATCCATCTCATATCACTCCTACTGAAGATGTACAAGTTATGGAAGATCTTACCTATGAGGAAATACCTATTGCTATCCTAGATCGACAATTTAAGAAGTTAAGGAATAAGGAAATAGATTTTGTAAAAGTGCTTTGGAGGAACCAACAAGTAGAAGAGATAACATGGGAAGTTGAAGAAGAGATGAAATCTAAGTAACCCCATTTGGTCAAATATGAAGAGAAAGTCCAAGATGCTGAATTGGAGCAATAACAAGTAACTATACTATATAAGTACTATGTGATAATAGGGATATTAAACTTAGGCTTGAACTTGTTTTGGTTGGATAGTTATGCTAACATTCGAGGATGAATGTTCCTAAGGGGGGAAGGATGTAATATCCCGTATTTTGCTTGTACTTGTTCTAATTATATGGAACCTGGTATAGCCTTGTGGTATAGGTAACAGATGAGATTTGTTATGCATGTATTAATAGTGTAGATGGAATTATAGATGCTGCCCGTATAGTTTAATGTGATGCGACCAAGTTAACGTCGATATGACTGTTTAAATTTGGGATCATAAGCTAGTATTTGAATATAAAGTTTAAAGTGACCAAGTGTGTATAAGTTGAAGGTTAGATTAAAGGGAATAAGAGCTGGAAATGGAATAAAATATTGAGGTGCTTGCTTGACATAATTAAGCTAGTAGGTAAGTCACCTACTTAAGCTATTTGGACCAAATTAATGGACCCATGGCTATGGACCAGATTTGGGCCTATACTAATGTATTCATTTGGGACCAAATTGAATAAAAGAGGAAGAAAATGGATAAATGACCCAACACACAAATCTGCCAAAGGACCAAGTTAATTGAGCCCAAAATAAGAATTTAAGTAAGTAGGTGCATCACCTACTTTGAAAATTTGAGCAGCTTGAACCCTTAAGTAGGTGCATCACCTACTTGGACCAATTTGACTAATTCTAAGGTCCAAAATGCAGCTAAGGAGGTGGACAAAATAGGGCCTTTATAAGGCCAAGTTGCTGGTCATTTTACTTTATTTCTAAGTCACAAAAAAGAGTATATTTCACAAAATCTCTCTACTCTCTCTAAAATAACAAGGAGAAGCCCTAAAATTCCTTCTAGGGTTCTTGAAGAAACTCTCACCTTTGCAGCCCAAGGTAAGTGAAAACACTTACGGTTTAGCTTAATTATCTCATGGAAGATTAGGAAACATGCAATTGGTTCCTAATTATAAATACATGGCAGAATATAGAACAAGCTACTTGCTCACTTTTTCTTTATTATTAAGAGATCTCTTTTCTTCTTTGGTTTAAAGTGTGAAGGCAAGTGAAAGTTGAAGTTTTGAGGAGTTCAAATTAAAAGAATAAGTTGCAGAATTGAGGTAAGGTTACTACTCCATTTTGTTCTCCTTGTATGTGAATTTGAAAGAGAATTATGGATGTGTTATTATTGAGAACTCAAGAGATGATGAGTTTAATAATTGATTGCTACAGTAGAAAGGATTTGAGGCTGTTTTGTGGACTGTTTTGTATATATATGTTATCGGGTACTAGGTTGATGTTGGAGAAAGGTATGATTAGTTTGTAATTAAATATAGAAGAAAGGTGTGGCGGTACACCACCAAAATAATTATTGTATTTATTTACCGCCCAATCTGTTTTAAGTATTGTTTGGAATGTGTAATGAAGCCGAGGTGGTTTCGAAAAATCTTATAAGAACCTGTATGGTATGTGGGTGTAATTGGAGGAGAAAAGGGTTAAAATAACACCCTTGATTGGTATATTAATGGCTTAATACCCGGTTACTATTTTGGGTCAAGTTAAGTAGCCTAAATGTGTTAGTTGGTTGCTAATACTAGTTTACCATATATTCTACTGTAGATAAGTAATCTAAAAGGTGGGAAGTCAAGTCAGGTTAGTTTCGGAGTTATATAACCAGGTATGTAAGGCATACTCTATTTTGCACTCTTTGTCATGAAATCGGGCATTTGGTCCATCAAGTAAGCTTCCAAGGTTATCCTATATTAAGTGATACATAATAGAGGTGTATTATATCCCATGAAGCCAATGACCTTGTTCCCACTCTCTAACATATTAAGACAACTCAATACATGCTTATTATTAAACCTGCACGTCAATTTTTACTAGAAAATTTTAGGAGTTCTCTGCTTGTTCAAATAAGACCCATGTGTTAATTTTAGCTCCTAAACTCTTCATTTGTGTGCCAACAGCTCCCTACCTCATTGTTGTTGCATTAAGTGTCCATTTATATGTCTCTTATTAGTAGATTATTGGCTCAAGGTACCATAATGTTATGACCACCAAAGTAACAATCTCAAAGGCTAAATAAACTAAGTAATGCAAATCTGTAAAACAAATGGCAGCTCATTCGCATAAGCCTAGCATGGGCTGATCTTGATACCTTTATATATGGGTGGTAGATCAAGGTCATCAGCCTAGCATGGGCTAATCTCGATACCTTTATATGTGGGTGGCAGCTTAGGGGCATAAGCCTAGCATGGGCCGATCCCAATCTTTATAGGTAAGTGGTAGCTCAAGGGCATAAGCCTAGCATGGACCATCCTAATTTATCTATTTACCACTGATCAACTGGTCGTTTGCATTATATATGGATTACAAAGATTTTGAAGAAAGAAAGGTAAAAATGATGAAAGGAACGTAATGTATGTAGTCCCACAAGTATATATAAAGGTGGTCTACTAGTACTACTTATGCACTTGTATCTGATTTCTATTGAGCTCTTGTATCATGTGTTGTTACCTTCATCTTTACCTATTTAGTACATATTTTTGTACTGACGTGCCTCACGGGGGACCTATATTCCATACTGTAGGTACAGGTACTTTAGATCATACACCTCACTAGTAGGAGCGCAGGCTATTCAGTGACTATTGGTGAGCTCCAGGTTGATTCGGGGCTCTGCGAGTCTGTTCCATATATTTTGGTATTGTACAGTAAGTCAAGAGTAGGGCGGGGGTTTGTCCCAACCCTATCTAAGTCTATGTATCTTTTAGAGGCTTTATAGACTAATTTAAAGTTATGGTAGTGAATTGCCTTTAGTCGTGGTGGCCCTAACGGCCAAGTGTTGTATATATAAGTTTGTGCTTGCCTATGTAATTATTCTCAACGATACATAATATCATATTTGTCAGAACCTTTGGTTGTCATAGTTACATGCATGAGAAGTACATGGTTATGAATTGGTTCTCTCGGGCATTTACGGCTACGGGTGCCTGTCTGCCCCAATAGGATTTGAGGCGTGACAGACTAGGATAACAATCTCCAATATAATTGAACCTCCAATTTTGCCTCATTCAATAAACTCACTTCAACTTCTTCAATTTTTTTCAAGCTCAACAATGATGAGATTTCCAAACAATCCCAAATCAAACCAATTTTTAAATCTAGACTCATAAACACTAAAGAAACATGAATCTAGCATTGGAAACTCAAACAAAATACAAATCACACAATTATTTTTATTTTTTATTTTTGACCAATTTGTTTGAAACTATTTTCAAATTTATGAACCCATGATTAAGAATTGTGGGAACAACTCTTAAATCTAAGCTCTAATACCAAAATGATTACGATCCTAGTTGGAGTGACTAAAATCGAGATTGAAATGCGAAATTAAACAATAAAATCAAAAGATAGTTAAGAAATAAGAGATGAGAAGTGAAGAAAGAAAGGCTCAATTGAACAATAATTAAACTAAGAGAGAAAGAGAACACAATCAGATGCATGAGAAACCAAATTGAATCCACAAAATGATAACTCACTGATCAATCGAGAGAAGAAGATAACACAACCAATTCGGGAATCCACCCTTATCACTCGATCTAAGCTAACAATTGGAATTGAACTCAATCACTACCCTAACCTAAAGTACTAAATATCAAGTCTTTTCAAGAAAATTCAATCATCCAAAGTATGTGATGAAAATGGCTAAGGCAACTATAGTCAGTGCCTTTACAAAGTTAGCCTATGTCAAAAATATCTCCAAAGTGATTATTTTACAAATAACCCACAAGGGACCTTTTTGATTGCCCAAATGGAACCTTGATTGCTTATGACCTTGCATTTTTATTTCTTCATGCCTTCCTCCTGGTTCCAAGCTATCATCCATATAAGGATGCCCATCCTAATATGCTTCAAGTTAATCGTTCTTGTATCATCGACTCCCTAGATTGGCTCCGCTTTAGCATCGCCTGGGTCATTAAAGCAGCTACCGCTTTAGCTGTTCCATAATCGCTAAAGTGGCTGCACCAGTTTTTTAGTGCACCAACAACTTTTCTAAAAAATGCAAAGATGCGGATCAATCCCTCGGGATTCATTCGGAATTTCATGCAAGTAAATGAAATATGCTACCGGACTAAATTCAACATTTCAGACTCAATAGCGACATCACATTTTTGAAAAAAGATTGTGCCACAAAATTAACCTCCAAGACTTAATTTCACAATTTTCCTAACTACGGGTTTAAATAAGACCCAAAAGCCATAAAATCACACCAACCACACTACTAACCTAAAATCAATGTTCTGGATCTGCTGATGTAGTTCATTTTTCCATCCAACATAAAAAATAATAAATGTTGACTAAAGTTATCTAAAAGGACTTTTTACTATCAATAAAATCACAAACTTGCACAAATCATTTCGAATCACATCGAGAATCATGCCAATCATCCCTATATCCCAGAAATTTCACATAGCAATCACGGGGAGGGGTAAAATGGTTTAACCTAATAGAAATAAAAAATTCATTATATCAAGCCCTTACAATATGCATCACTAAAAATCTAGTTCCTCCTTAAACTAAAGACAAGGGAAATACTGAATCAACAATAAGCTGAGGATAACTACTATGCATGTCAGACTCAACCTCCCAAAGGGCCTCATCTATAGGTTGATGCCGCACTAGACCTTAACCATCAGAATATCCCTAGAACACAGTCGTTTAATATTCTGGGCTAAAATTGAGATAGGCTTCTCAACAAAGGACAATCTCTCGTCTAACTACACTATGTCCAATGAATGACATGATACTCATCCAAAATATAACGCCGAAGCATGGATACATATAAAACTAGAAAAATAGCTAATAAATTTAAGGGCAATGCTAACTCATAAGCTATCTCTCTAGTAGTCTGAAGAATCTCAAATATTCCAATGTACCAGGGGCTAAGCTTGCCCCTCTTTCCAAACCTTATCGCGCCCTTCATGGGTGAAACATGAAGGAAAACTTAATTACCAACACTAATTCTCAAGGAATGAAGTCTATGATTTGCATAACACCTCTGCCTACTCTAAGCCACTCAAAGTCTATCTTAAATGACCTAAACTCTATCAAAAAACTCGTGAAACAAGTCTGTACATTGAGGTCTAATATCAGAAACCTTAACAAAACTAATCAGATAGCGACAAAACCTCAAAAGAAGCCATCTCAACACTAGAATGGTATCTATGATTATGCGCAAACTCTGCCAAAGCTAGATGTCGTTCCTACCAACTTCCAATGTCCATAAAACAAGCGTATAGCATACCCTCTAGAACTTGAAAAGTCCACTTTGACTGACCATTCTTCTGGGGATTAAAAGTTTTGCTAACATCAATAGGGGTACCCAAATCTACCTAAAAAGCTTTCCAAAAATGAGGTGTGAAAACATAACCTCTATCTAAGATAATAGACACTAATACACCATGCAGACGAACTATTTCAAGAACATAGATATGGACCACCCTTTTAACACTGAAGAAAATTGGAAAAAGGATGAAATAAGCAGATTTGGTCAATTGATCCACAATGACCCAAACACTGTTAGAACCGTATGAAGTACGAGGCAACCTAGTCATGAAGTCCATAGTGATTCATTCTCATTTCCATTCAAGAATGTGTAACCTATAAAGCAAACCACTAGGTCTCAAATGCTCGATCTTCACTTGCTGACAACATACGTAATGAGTTATGAAATTTTCTACATCCTTTCTCATACCACCCTATCAGTAGTGCTGTCTTAAATCTTGATACATCTTGTTCACTCCTAGATCAATGGAGTACTTAGAATAATGAGCCTCTTCCTATATCAGTCTCACCTAATCACCTAGTCTCGGTACACAAACTCGACCTTTAATCCTCAAAACACCATCAAAATTAAGTGAGGCTTTTTTAGCCTCACCACTTTTTACCTTATCCTAGATTACTCTCAACCCAACATTATTAAACTGATGAGACTGAATTTGTTCGATCAAAGAGGACCTAGCCTATACAAATGTCAAAATACACCCTGGTTTTGAGATATCAAGCCTAAATTTTTGGTTAGCAAGAGACTGAACCTCTAAGGCCAAGGTCCTCTCTCAGGTCAAAAGGTGTGACAACTACCCATACTAGTTGAATTTTGGCTCAAGACATTCGTAACCATATTAGCCCTGCCTATATGATAGAGAATAGTAAGGTCATAATCCCTAAGCAACTCAATCTAATGATTCTCCCTCATATTAAGATCTCATTAAGTAAAGAAATACAGAAGGCTATGATGATCCGAGAAGATTTCATGATGAACTCCATACAAATAGTGTCTCCACAACTTCAAAGCAAATACCACTGTGCACAACTCTAAATTATGGGTAGGTTAATTTTTCTCATGGTGCTTCAACCGATGAGAAGCATACGAAATTACTTTATCCTCCTGCATCAACACTACTCTAACCCAAAACCAGAAGTATCACAAAAGATGGTAAAAACCACTCCCTCCTAGGAAAAGTCAAGATAGGAGCTAAGGTTAACAAATCCTTAAGATTTTGAAAGCTCACCTCACAAATATCGAACCACTGAAAGGAAATCTTCTTCTGAGTCAACTTGGTCAAAGAAGCCGCAATAGATGAAAAACCCTCAATAAAGCATTGATAGTTGCCTACTAACCCAATAAAGCTACGAATCTCAGTAGGAGAAGTAGGACTAGCCCAATCACGGACCACTGCAATCTTGGTTGGATTGACCATGATACCATCCTTGGTCACTGCTTAAACCAAGAAAGAGATAGACTCTAGCCATAAGTCATACTTAGAGAACTTAACTCAACTTCTTATCTCTTAATCTCTGAAGTATAATCCACAAATGCTTCTCATGATCGACCTCACTTTTGGAGTAAAATAAGATATCATCAATAAATATAATGACAAAAAAGTTGAGATACAATTAAAACACCCGATTCATCAACTCTATGAATGTGGCTGGGGCATTGGTCAACACAAAGGACATTACCATAAACTCATAATGACCATATCGAGTCTGAAAGGCTGTGTTTAAAGCATCTGAAGCTCTAATCCTCAACCGGTGATACCTGAACCTCAAATCAATCTTTGAGAACACCAAAGCACCCTGAAGATGATCAAACAAATCATCAAGATGAGAAAGTAGATACTTATTATTAATCGTCACCTTATTTAATTGTTGATAATCAATACACAGACAGATAAACCCATCCTTTTACTTCAAAAAAAAAACATACGCACCCTAAGGTGATATACTATGTTAGATGAATCCCTTATCTAACAACTCCTACAACTAGTTCTTCAGATCTTTCAACTCTACTAGGGCCATCCTATAAGAAGGAATAGAGATGGGCTTGGTCCCCAGATCAACATTAATAGTGAAGTCAATATCATAAACCGAAGGCATACCAGACAATCCATAGAAAAACATCCATGAACTCATGAACAATACAGATAGAATATAAAAGAGACGGTGAGGTAATATTAGTATCATGAATATGGGGCCAAGTAAGTCAATTATCCCTTCACTACCAAGTGATGAGCTTGAAAAAAGGATATAACTCTTATGGGACCCGAATAAAATGTACCCTTCCAAGCTATCCTTGGAACATCTAGTAAAGCTAAAGACAAAATGTTATCATAATAGTCTGGAACAACATGATAAGGAGCCAACCATTCTATACACAAGATAGCATCAAATTCTACCATATCTAGGATGATCAGATCTACCCAAGTCTTACACCCATCAAAGGTCACAACACAGGATCAGTACACCCAATCCACCACTAAAAAGTCTCTTATAGGGGTAGATACAAGAATAGGCAAAGTAAGAGGCTTACTAGTAGAATAAAAACTTGAAGCAAACTATGGAGACAAATAGGAGAATGTCTATCCTAGATCAAATAACATAGATGGAAATCTAAAACAAATAGGAATGATACCTATGATAACAACATCAGAGGACTCTACCTCTGGTCTAGTGGGTATAACATAGCATTGACTAAGTCCACTACCTGACTGAGTAGCCTCGTGACCACCATTACGAGTACCACTACCTCTGCCTCGCTTACCTCTAATAGCACCTCTACCTCCTTGAGGGTCACTTTTTACTATCGATACAAGAGTAGGTATGAAAATTTAATGGGGACAATCTTTGACCGCATGACCAAACTTATCAAACATATAGCAACTGACTCAATTGAAGGAGGTACGACTGAATAAGAGTAACTATCCTAGGATAACACTCGACTGCTAAAGACTACTGAACAAGAAGACCTACTACCTAAACCTTGCAATGTTGCCTACATTAGTCTACCATAGTACCCATGGAAACCTCTAAAATCTCTATCTCGAGAGTTGCGACCACCGAACTCACCCTGATGGTGCACCCTCTTAGTACCTCCCCAAGAAGCTCAAAGAATAGACTTAATTATCTTTGCTTGATCCATCATACTCTATTATAATACCCCTAAAACTATCATCTGGGCTGTATCTAACTAAAAAGAAATATGTAATCCTTTCACAAACTCCCAAATCCTCTTAGACTCGATGGTAATATTGATAAAATAATATATAGACAAGACATAGAGATGTTCCTCAAACTCGGTAACAGTCATGGATCCCTTATCTAAGTGATTAAACTCCTCTCTTCTCTAATCCCTAAAACTGTGTGGTATAAACCTATCCAAAAAGTCCTCAGCAAACTGATCCCAAGTCATCTCTAGCAAGCCAAGAGGTCTATATCTGATAAGTGACCTCCACCAATCCCTGGCTATATCTCTCAATTGGTAGGTAGTATAAGCAATCCCATACGACTCAAGCGACCCAAGGTTATGTAACTTCTCCCGATAGCCAATTGAGAACACGTAGGCATTTTCTCCATAACACCACTAAACTTGGGTGGACCCAAGTGAATAAATCTCTTAAACCACTTTTGATCCTCAAAAGACATAACTATACCCATAGTAATAGGGGACATGGTAAATCTGCCCGACTGTGATCCCACAAGAGGGGGTAATATAGATGAAGTTGAACTCTTAATCTCAAAATACCATACTTGGATACTGGAACATAAGGAGGAACAACACAACAATTCTATGGAGTACTATAAGCAGATGTTGAAACCACTGGAGGAACCACACTTTGAGCTAGAGTAACACCCTAGGCAGGATTTGGAAGATTTATAGGTACAACACTTAGAGCTAGAAGAAATTCATTAGTAGACTCTAGTTCTAATGGAAGTGCAATACTCAGTGTTTGGGGAACATTGGTACACTCAAAGGGAGACCTTCCAAATAAGTCAGAAAATAAATCAATAACCCCTCCAAAATTAGGGTAGAACTCTAAGTAACCTGAGTAGGTCATACATTTCTATCATGCTCAACCTGAGGCTTAGAGGAGAACCCTCTAGTAATACCTATGGAAGAGGCAGATCCTCGAACCCTTCCTCTACCTTGGGCTTGCTAATGACTCATAAATCATCTCCTAGACCGAGCTCTCTCCTCGAGCAATGGCAACATCCCTAGCCTTATAGGATCTAGTCCTCATCATTTATGTAGAAAAAAATAAAATACAACTTAGAATTATAAGGTATAAAGGTACACATGATAATTCACAAAATAAAAAAGTTTCCTAAAGATATCTTATGGCCTCTCTAAGAAAGATATTGACATTTACATACTGATCTGTGAGACCCTACTAGATACCCTATTTAACACTGATAAGATCGATGAACCTGACTATTCTGTTAATTTGTCACAACCTAAAAACTAAGGGTCATGATAGCACTTGTCGTGGCTAAGCCTTGACAAGTAAGCCAATCACCCAAATTGATACATAAATATGAAAACATAATACAAATCCGAAGGCGATACTTCTAGAGTAAAGTCAGACCATACATTACAATTATACTGAAAGTCTAATCAATAATAAATACCATAAATTATCCCAAAACTTGGTGTAAAAGTGTAAAAACAATCTACGTACAACTCAAAGTCTGAAAATATGATTGATAATCTAAAGAAACCACAAGTCTATCTCTAAATACAAAATAAGTCATAAAATAGATAGGATGAGGTCAGAGGTAGACTTGGGAAACATAAAGCAACCCCTTTCTTGAATGTATAAAAAATTACTGCCCAAACTTGGCTGTCACACCATACGCTCGCACCTAGATCTGTATCGAAAGGGCCTAGTTGAAATAAGTATGGTCCATATAGACTCAGTAGGTATCATATACTGACAGAGCAAAGTAGAAAATAAGGTATATAAATACACACTATAATCATATCACATGCAATTAGAAAATATCCCAAATAGTAGCTCACACCGTCTCCACTAACAGTTCTAAATATATATCACATAAGCAAGAATAGGTACATAGAAAAACAAAATAGACATACTTCAAATAAAATATAGAAACAAAATGCTGAAGATGCATAAATGAATGAAATGCAATAAGGATGATAATGATGATGATGCGATATGATCGAGGTTATCGCAAAACTCTGTATACACCTACTGAATATCTGTGCTTCTAGAAAGGACCCATGGGGGGTTTAGAACCCATCTACAATCTCAATACTTAATCCTAGTCTCACTATCATATCTCTTCTTTGACTCATGGTCTACGGTAGAGGGTTTTATAAAAGCATCACTTTTTGTCAAAAATAAGCATTTTCATAATGGAACCAATATCTCATGAATGTATGTATAATAAGAGGATGTAATACTCATTACCAAACAAGAATAAGGATCTCAAATCCAACTAATATACACGCACGTGAGCGCAAAAATCCACTCAATAGGTCAACCATCCATGATTCAATTTAAGCCATGTACTATTAGAGTGAAATATGCAAGTAATATCACATTAACCCCAACTTAGGCATTTTTATGTCATAAATCCAACAACATTAGATAAGACTCCTACACGAGCAACACATAGAAATTATCATATCAAAATACCAATAACACAAGCCCTCACATGGGCACACTACAGTAATAACATTAATTCCATGATTAATTCCATGTCTCTAAACATATTGCAGAAGGTTGGATGAAGTGGAGGCTCACCTCAAGAGTGCTGTGTGATAATAAGGTTCTCTTAAAGCTTAAAGACAAGTTCTATAGAGTGTCAGTTCGTTCGGCCATGCTGTATGCTGCGGAGTGTTTGCCAGTCAAGAACTCCCACATCCAAAAATTAAAGGTAGCAGAAATGAAAATGTTGCATTGGATGTGTGGAATTACTAGAGAAAATAGAGTTAGGAATAAGATTATCTGGGTGAAGATGGGAGTGACTTCGGTGGAGGACAAGATGCGGAAGAAAGGCTGAGATGGTTTGGGCATGTGATGAGGAGAGGCATGGATACCCCAGTTCGTAGGTGTGAGAAGCTAGCTTTGGATGGTTTGAGGAGGAGTAGAGGTAGGTTGAAGAAATACTGGAGAGAAGTGATTAGGCAAGACATGGAGCTGTTACAGCTTTCTGAAGTCATGACTCTAGATAGGAAGATGTGAAGGTCACGGATTAGGGTAGAAGGTTAATGTGTGTGTGGGTTATAGCTAGTAGTTAGGGAGCTGGTGTAGCCGGCTTAGTAATCTTACGACTGTGCTCACTGGTAGGAGTCATTAGTGTATGCTTCTACGAGGGGGTGGCCTTTTATTATTTCTTATTTACTGTTTTTTACTTTTGTATTGCTCTGATTTTCATGGCTCTCTTAGCTCTATTTGTATTATTTCTCATTTTGTATCTTGGTTATGCCATCCATTCTGCTTCAGGTATTACTATGACCGTGTTAGTTATTCTTGATCTTGAGCCGGGGGACTATCGGAAACAACCTCTCTAGTTTTTTGGAAGTAGCGGTGTGGACTGCGTATATTTTACCCTCCCCAAACCCCACTTGATGGGAATTCACTGGGTTATTTATTGTTGTTGTTGTCCATGATTAATACCCAAACCCATAACATGCTTTTATATCAACATTAACTACCCAACATAATCTAAAAAAGTTACGCTATAACCTACCTTGAAGAGATGAAATCTGACCCAAAACACTTTAACCCAGAGTCTTCCCCTCTCGGACGACCTTGGAATCAACTAAAACATACAAGTATAGAATCTAAGAAATAAAAGAAAGCAAATAATATCCAATTACCTATTTTCGATTCGGGGTCAAATGGACCCATGAAATGGATTTTCAAAAAGAATGGGTAAAACTAAAATATTTGTATATAATAAATTTACCCATGATTTAAAGAAGCCATAGGAGAAAAACCAAGTGAAAGCAGGTTGAAAATGTGGTTTAAATTGAAGAAATACTATTTTAGGACTTTCGGGTTAAAACTCCCAAATTCCACTTTTGGAAACACGAAATTACGAGGTTTAGATAACAAGAATCGAAGTAAAATAATTGAATAGTGATGATTTATAGCTTACCTAAGCTTGAAAATAGAAGGAATCCATCAAAATCCTCTCAATCCAAAGCTCAAAGTCCCAAAAATCAAAGACAAACCAAGAAAGAAGGTTTTTATAATGAACTAGTGCTGACCACTATAACAGACACCACTTTAGCTGGGGTCGACCACTAAAGTAGTTTGGCCTTATAAGGGTTGACCACAAGAGCAGTGGAGTCTGCTAATGCGATCAGGGTTTACTTTAGCAATACCTGACTACCTAGATAGGCTCCACTTTAGCGGTGCCTGGGCTAGTAAAGTGGCTGCCGCTTTAGAGGTCCCATGGTTGCTAAACCAACTGCACTAGGTTTTCGATTCACCAACAAATTTGCTAAAAATGCAAAGTTACAAATCAAGCCTTTGGGATTCGTTCGAAATCCTGTGCAACAAACAAAATATACTACTAGACTAAATTCAATGTTCCAGCCTTAATGAAGACATCAAATTTTTAAAAAGAGGTCGGTTTTGTAAATATATTCCCCGAGACCTAATTTTACATTTTTCATAACCGAGTGTCAAAATGAGATCCAAAATCCATAAAATCACACCAACCATGCTATCAACCTAAAATTGATATTTTGGATCTACTGGCACAGCCTGTTTTACCATCCGATATACTGAATAATAAATGTTGACCAAAGTCAACGAAGAGGCCTTTTAACTATCTAAAGAACTACAAACTCGAATAAATCATTTCAGATTGGATCGGGAACCATGCCAATCATCCCATACCCCAGAAACATCATGTATCAACCATAGAAAGAGGTACATTGGTCAAAACATATAAAAATTAAAAATTCATAGAATCAAGCTCTTACACTAATACCGATTTCATTAAGACCTCATTTTACAAATGTCTATTTCATGCCTTACATATTTAGTACATTCTTTCATTCTAACGTCCCTCATAGGGTGCATTGTATTTCATGCTCCAGGTACATTCAATCATCTAGTAGAACTCTCCAATAGAAGCATAGGATACTCAACATTAGTTGGTGAGCTTCAGGTTGATTCAGGGTTTTACCAAGTCTTTGGCCTATATTTTAAGAGTGGTATATACGGATTCCATTAGAGACTTTGTAGACATTGTAAAGTTGTTGCATTTATTTGTAGTGTCCCTTATCATATGTACTGGTTTGATTAATTGGCTAGTTTTGTATTTATGTATAGCTTCTTCTCTATAATACTGATTGCATAGTAGTCTATTTTCTCATCATAGGTCACTTGTAAGGCATGTGTTCATACGATACTTGTCAGCCTCACACAAGGTTGGGGTATGACAAAATTTGCATCAAAGCAGTTCATCCTAGGGATTCTATAAAGCCATGTATAGTAGAGCCTTACTTATAAATGTCTTGTGTGCCATATTTATAATTAAGGGGCTAGTTTGATATTTAGGAAATGTGACCTTCTTTCATAATTCAGATCTTGCTATAGAGCGATGTTAAGAGGTATATTTCTACTCATACTTTGAGGTATATTATCAGATTATGCTTGCTACAACTAAGGTCAAGGGAGGCCAAATAGCCAACACTAGTATTTACCAAGAGACAACCTACCAAAAAGGGTTTTAACTTACCAAAATTTAGACTAGGGTGGGCCCATTTAGTTTGACACCCCATTTCACAATGGAAAGGATTACATGTTTTAATGTGTTATTTGTATCTAAAGTTGCATTTGTACCATTTTTGTCACATTGGTTCAATTAGGTGCGATATAAACTGGTTATTCATATGCTCACATAATAAATGGTTACTTAGTCACTGGGATGGGTTGTATCATTCATTGTACAACTTCTTAGGATGTGATTGAGTCTTGAACTTGAGATTTCCTTCACGTAACTCCTCTAATAGTTATAGGATCAAATCTTATGGAATACATTTAGTACTTCATTAGTAATATATATAGAGTCTTTCGGGATACACATGTATTAGAAATAGAAGTGGCTAAACCAGTTTTGTATTAGTTGAAAGAGGACAGTAGCATAATTTGGTAGTTGACTGTATTAGCGTAAGGTAGACAAGGAAATCAAGTACAAGTGAACAAATGGTACTTTATGCTATTGATATATAGTTAGCTGCAAGAATCGGAGGTATCAAGGAACCAGGGAATTCCCCGACCCCACATCAATCCTGGATATAAAATATATCAATAGCGTGAACCATGCACAAAGTCATTTAGACCAACCCTTACGTTGGCAAACGTAAGTTTCTAGTGTTAGTCATTCGAGACCCACACCTGTATGGCTTAGCTATATAACCCCCATCAAGACCAATTAAAAATAATGTTCACTTAACCCATTCATTAGACAAGGAATGATACATTAAAGCACACTACGGTATCGTCATATCATTTAGCTTGCAAGCTCATAATTATGCCATTACAATTTCATTGATGTGGGGGAATGCCTAGACCCTCTTTGTTAAATAAATCTAAACATAGCCAAAAAGGCTTTCAAAATCCATGTTCATTGTATAACCATTTATGCAATAGTATAGGTGAGTAAGTCAAACCAAGTGACAATTTCAACAATTCAAAGCCATTTACAAAAGTGAGTTGAGGGTATACAATTGTTTAAAACCAATTTCCAAGTTCAAAACATCAATTTAGGGCATTACCTCCACCCCCATTCCAATTCCCATACCCATGAACCCCGTTAATTTGTAAACATTCAATTCAAAGCATGAATAACTCATGAAAACTATCGAAAAAACATTCAAGGATCAACCATTTCAAAACCCTCAACCCATGTCAAAACTCACATTCAAATCCATACTATTAAACCATTTAAAATACATTCTTTTCACAAAATAAGATTTGGGGAAGAGTAACTACCTAAAAGTACAGAGAATTATGAAAAAAAATCAACCCTTAAGCCCTTAGATAACCAACTTCTAGATACCTTAGCTTGTTCTTGCCTTAGGGATTTAGGAGAGTTTGAGAGGGTGTTTGAGATTGATAAAAGTTAGAAATAATGTGTCTAAGGTGTTTTATGTACGTGGGGTCTAAGTGGGTAAAGAGGAAAATGTCCAAAGTGCCCCTAATTAAAAGCTGAAAAATTATCGGCAGTGACTACAGGTCACTGTACGATGGGTAAAGTGACCCTATGACTCATATGGTCTAAGTCATAATTAAGACAGAAACTTTTGAGTATACATTGGTCACCCTACGATTGGTATCTTATGACTCGTATAGATTCTTTAAGACTCGTAACCCCCTAGCTGTAGTCACAATAGAAACTTCATGGTCTGGCAAAGATTGGGGTTCTACGAACCGTTATGACTCCCTACGACTCGTAGGGAGAGACTTTGTCTAGTGAGTAAGCTCATAGACTAGTAATTTTCAATGACCAAATCCGAGTTGTTTCATTCTCCCCCTTAGGATCATTCATCCTCGAATGGTGAGTCAATGGGTCCATTAGAACGATTTGATACAGAGTACAACCACACTTACCTTTAACAAAGACAGAAAACCAAGATGTTAGGAAAATACACACACCTCAAGTACGATTATCTAAAGCCGAAAACAAGAATAGATATTTAGACTTCATGTCCTCTTCGTATTCCCAAGTAGCTTCTTCGATCTTGTGGTTCCTCCATTCAAATTTCACCAAAGCCACATCCTTAGTCCTCAGACGATGGACTTGCCTATCAAAAATTTTCACCGGGACTTCCTCATAGGATAAGAAATCCAAAACACCAACAGTTTATAAAGGAACAATCAAAGAAGGATCACCCACACACTTCCTCAACATCGAAACATGGAAGATCGGATTAATATAACCCAACCTAGATAAAAACTCCAACTCATAAGCGCACATAGCCCACTTGCCCCAAAATATGAAAAGGACCAACATACCGGGGACTGAGCTTCCCTTTCTTTAAAAGCTACATCACTCCCTTCATATGAGATACCTTCAAGAACACCAAATAATACACATTAAACTCCAACTCCCTACACCTCACATCCGCATAGGACTTTTACTGACTTTGGGCGGCCTTACGTCTATCCCAAATCACCTTCACCTTTTCTTTGGCTTGGTGAACCAATTCGAGACCGGATAACCTTTTCTCACCAACCTCAAACCATCCAATAAGAGACCTACACCTCCTACCATAAAGCCAAAAGAGCCATCCCAATACTAGAGTGAAAACTATAACTATACGCAAACTCTATGAGAGAAAAATGATTAACCCAACTACCACCAAAGTTGATCACACAAGACCTTAGCTTGTCCTCCAATATCTGAGTAGTCCTTTCCGTTTGTCCATACGTTTGAGGATGGAAAACCGTGCTAAGGCTCACCTTAGTGCCTAAACCTCTCTGAAAAGAATGCCAACAATGATACGAGAATTGAGTACCTCGAACAGATATGATGGAAATTGGAGCACCATGCAACTTGATGATTTCCTAAATTAAAACTTAGCATAATCTTCTGTCTCATAAGTAGTCTTGGCTAATAAGAAGTGAGCGGACTTAGTCATCCAATCGATGATGACCCAAATTTATACCCCTTTTAGGAAACCTAAACGACGTGGTCTAGGCTTTAAGAGGGGTGGAAAAAAACTAAAAAGTCCCTAAAATAACACACAGGAAATTGGGTTCCTATTCATTATGACTCATCCTACGACTTGTTATCAAACTGATTCTGACACTGCGAAAGATAGATAACGAATTTTATATTAATCACCTCATACTTCCTCATAGGCAACTCAATTTCTTAAAATAACCCACTAGGCCTCAAGTGCTCCACTTTCACTTGCTGACACACCATGCACTTAGCCATAAAATTTGCTACATCCTACTTTATGTTATTCTACCAATAGATCTTTTCCAAATCGTGGTACATCTTTGTTGAATCTGGATGAACAGATTACCTCGACTCATGAGCCTCAACCAAGATCCTCTATTACAACCCATCAACATTGGGAACACATAATCTACCTTAGTACCTCAAGTTACCGTCATCACCAATTTCGAAAGCCATCATCATCTGGTGACCCACATCATCCTTGATTCTCATTAGAATAGGATCTGAAACCTGCTTCTCCTTTACATCGCCACCCAGAAAGCACCTTTCCACGTCTTAAACAATCATGCCACCATCCTCAGAGTCCAAAATACAAACTCCAAGATTAGTCAAAAAATGAATAACCTTCACCAACCCTCACTTTTCCTGATCAATAGGAGACAATCTCCCCATAGATAACCTGCTACGAGCATCACCAACCATGTTAGATTTACCTGGATGATAATGAAGACTCATATTATTGTCCTTGAGATCCTCAAGATATCTCCTTTGCCTAGGATTCAACTCCATCTAGGTGAACACATACTGCAAGATATTGTGGTATGAGAAGATTGCAACATGAACCCATATAGGTAGTGGCTCCAAATCTTCAAAGCGAAGACTACCGCCAACAACTCCAAGTCATGAGTTAGATAGTTCTTCTCATGTACCTTCAGCTGCCTAGAAGCATATGCCACAACCTTGCCCCGCTTCATCAATAAACAACCCAGTCCCATATGGGATGCATCATAATATAGAATAAAGCCATCAGTACCCCCGGGTAGGTTTAAAATAGGATTAGAAGTTAATTTATCCTTCAACTTCTCAAAACTACCCTCGCAAGAGTCAAACCATGATTCTTCATCTTTTTTTGAGTCAATCTAGTCAACGGAGCAACAATAAAAAAGAAAGTCTCCATAAACATCTTATAATATCTAGCCAAGCCCAAGAAGCTGCAGATGTTGGTTGGAGTCATGGGTCTAGGTCACTTCTTAACCACCACAACTTTCTATGGATCCACTATCATCCCTTCACTAGAAACAACATGACCCAGAAAAGAAACTGCATTTCACCAGAACTCACGCTTTGAAAACTTAGAATACAAATGTTGATCCTTAAGGGTCTGCAACACTATATGGATGCGATCGACGTGATCCACCTCGCTTTTAGAATGTACCAGGATGTCATTAATAAACACTACGATGAATAAATCTAAAATTGATGGAATACCCAGTTCATAAGATCCATGAATGTCGTTGGTGTATTAGTCAAACCAAAAGACATTACAAAAAAAACTTGAAATGACCATACCAGGTTCTGAAAGTAGTCTTAGGGATATCCACCTTCCTAATTTTCAACTGATGACAACCCGATCGAATGTCAATCTTAAAAAAGTGCTTTGCACCCTGCAACTGGTCAAATAGGTAATCAATCCTAGGAAGAGGATATTTATCCTTCATTATCACTTTATTTATATGGCGGTAATCTATACATATTCGAAAGGACCCATTCTTCTTACTCATAAAGAGTACCGGTACGCCCCACGAGAAAATAATAGATCGGATAAACCCTTATCAAAAAGATCTTTCAGCTGCTCCTTAAGTTATTTCAACTCAGTCGGAGCCATTCTATAGGCAGGGATAAAGATAGGACGAGTGTTCGAAAGAAGATCGATCCTAAAATCAATTTCCCTATCGTGAGGTACACTAGGAAGATTATCAGGAAACACTTCAGGAAACTCATTGACTACAAGTATAGATGAAAAGGAAGGACCCTCAGAATTAGAATCTTTAACCTGAACCAGGTGACACAGACACCCTTTGGAAATCAATTTCTGGGCTCTTAGATAAGAAACAAACCTTCTCTTAGGAATTAGAGAACTTTTTTCCCACTCAATCACCTGTTCATTCGGGCAATGGAAACTGACCCTTTGGGTCCTATAATCAAGACATGGATAGCACAAATGGAGCCAATCCATCCCTAAGATAACATCAAAGTCTAACATTAACATATCTAATTCTATCAAATCCACCATCCTCTCCCTATCACTGATAGATACCACATAACCCCAATAGACTCCCCTTGCCATAATAGAGTCACTTACCTAGGTAAAAATGAAAAAAGGATCAGGAATACACTTAAGAACAAAACCAAAATGAATAGCCACATAAGTCTCACATAATAAAGGGTAGACTCAGGATCTAGCAGATAATACATATCACAAGAGAAAAGTTTTAGCATACTAGTAACAATATCAAGAGATGCCTCCAAGTCCTGACGGGTGACAAGAGCATACAAATGATTTCGGCCAGTGCTGGAGCCAAAAGTAGCATCCTTTGGTGCAGGAGCTAATGAAGCAGCAATCAGGACCTTATTTGCGCTAGCGACAATATCGGTGAAGGGACAGTTCCACTGAATATGGCTATGCTAGTTATATCTAAAAAACTTATTTCACCCTTCATGACAAAAACCATGGTGTAACTGAACACAAAATCTACAAAGAAGATATGACGAAGCTGACTGGGCCCAATTGGCCTGAGATTGGGCACTTTGTGCCTCAAACCCATTGTTTATCTAAAAGCGGTGATCACCAGATGGCTTAAGATATGGAGCACTAGTCGTTAAATAAGAACTAGAATTTCCCTACTTCTTTATAGACCATTGCCTTCCATCTCTACCATTATGCTACTTGCCTTTAACGTGCTCAGAATACTTGGACCTCTAACCTAGCCTTTCCCTTATTTCAACTTGCTTCTTTTTTTCATCTTTAACCTGCTGCATATACACCATAAGCCTAGAGATATCTATGCTACTATTCAATAAGGCGGCCTTGCACTCTAGCACCACATGCCCAAATAAAAATTCCTCATCGTAGGCCCCATTCTTGACACTAGCTCATGAGGATAACGAGACAATGGATAAAATTTTAGGGCATACTCTTTCACGGACATCTTACCCATTCCAGATTCACAAACTTCTTAGCTTTAGCCTCCCTCAACTCCTGAATAAAGAAATGATCCAGGAAGGCACCCACAAACTCATCCCATAGTGCCAACTTCGCATCATCACCCCTAGACTGATCCCATTCCTCATACCACTGATATGCCACATCCTTCAACTGATATGTGACAAATTTTATGCCCCCAGAGTCAGAATTATGCATAACCCTATACTTTTTCTCCATATCATCTAAGAAACCTTAAGGATTCTCTTAACCTTAAGCCAGTAAAGGTCGAAGGATTGAGCTTCATAAACTTTTCAAGTCGAGTAACCTTAGAAGAACTCAAAATAGTACCTGTAGGACCCGACTGACGTGATTGAGATGTCACTAACTGGGTCAACAAATGAATAAATCGATGAAATTCAGCATTAAAAATGTCTCCTTAGGGTAGTGGGGCATGATCATCAGTCTAAGAAGCCTGAGAAGGACTGGTGGGGATCGGTGGAACTCCACATGAAGTAGTACAATCAAAAGATGGAGCCCTAGAGTAGGTTTGAACTCCATAAGTAGGACGAGTTCCATCCACATTGTCCTTAGGTGGGACAGAAGAGGTTTCACGGTCATCAGATCTTCGAGGAGGCATGATCTAAAATGTGAGCAAATGGGAATTAGAGGAGATTTCAACACCCTAGACTCTACAACCCAAAACTAGAACCACAAGAAATGAAAACATTCCTAATTGTCTAGTAGCCTCTCCCTCATAAGTGTGGCCCATTACATACCCATAAAAGAGACTCTACTTGACATGACTTTGTGGACACCCATATAAAACACATCATCCGAAATTATTTCACTAGTGTTTTTGACCGGATGGCTATTTGGAACTAACGAAGACTTCAAAATAGATAATTTGCTCTAAAAACCAAATAAACTGCCTGATAACCGAACTGTCAGTCCCATCAAGTCATAAATTATATGGGGCAGGTATGGCAAAGCTCGTATGGTGAAAATAAATGTAATTATGAAAAAATGACCTGGAGGGTCATTACAATATCCACTACTAAAAGAACCTTCATTTCCGAAAGTCAACGGATAGAAAAATCTCAAAAGCTTAAACAGATGAAGTACTATGCCCGCATGCTCTAAGCACGACTTCTCAAGTAACCTCCACAAAAAGAGAACACTTTTGTGGGATTCTTCCATAGGTATCCCTTTTTCAACCAGCACTCTCACTTCACTCCTAACCACTAGAAACTTAAATTCAATCATTAAATGGCCTCTAACTTTATCGAAAAGGCTGAGGCATGCAAATCTAAACCATAACACACAGATACCATCTTGATATACATAACAATCAACAAAGGCTTATCCGAGCCGAAACCAACCCAAGAATTGAGTCATACCACTGACTCCAAATCTAAATATAAACTTTCTTTACCATTTCACACCTGCTATCCACTCCAAACAAAGAGAAAAATCACCTGAGTCCTGTCCACGCAATCTTATCACAGAGAACTCAAAGAACTAAAGTTGATCCGCTAAAAGTACATATGACAAACATGAGAATAAACCCATAATGTGCTATCTAAGCACACCAATGAAGATAATGAAGGGATATAATCTATGCCAATTCTATAACTAGCTTGAATGGTAATTAAAAGTAAAATCCAGAAGATCAAGGCATAACTACTCATCACCGAACGATCTACTCCAAAATGTCCCATTAATCGAGAATGAATCCATACTAAACCCAGCTCAAGTATATTACTCCTACTGAGTATGTCATCCGAAATTCCCAAAGAAAACTGAAGATCCATGGTCAAGGATGAAGAAACCAATATAGGGTTCATGGGCTACCATCTAAACACTTATCAACTATAATCCAACCGAAGTCGAGAAGACCGAATAGGTACAAATAGGCTTAACCTGCCTATAAATGAAATCCAAATTGAGACAAATCTAAAATGAAGTCTTCACTCAAGCTTTACAACTCTAAGCTGAAATCTCAATCACTAAGGTTGTATTAATTGATCTCAACTACCCAAACCATACCTGAAGATGGATAGGCATTTATACTCCAAATCTGTCATAATTTTCAAATCTTCATTCCAAGGTGTCAAGTAAAAAATCAAGCCAAAATTAAGACATAGCTGAAGAACAAAATCATCAGAAGGATAAATCATCAATTAAAAATGCAACAACTAACTTTATATCAGCTAGAGAGAACGAGATATAGCCACAATATAGAAATCATGTTGAAGGGTAATTCATCAACTGGAAATGAAAATAACCCACTACATATCTGTAGGAGGGCATGATCTATGAAAGCATGCTCAAAACTCCCCAAGGCTGTAAACCACACTAGAAAAGGAAACAACTCTAGCAACTAAGAGATATGTAACTTAAGCTAAAACTCACTAATCCAACACTCCATATAAGCAAGGAATAGACATCGGCACATATCATCAAGGAAAAACACTCCACCAAGTCTCAATAGGCCAAATAAACTCTGAAATGGGGATTTCCTAAATCCACCCAAGTAGGACAATCATAACTCTAACAGACCATGAATCACTTTGCCGAGGAAGAAAATACCCATCTTGACACTAATGCCAAGGTCAAGACCACTATCAAAAAATGAACCAAATAACTCAATATAAAATCTTCCAATTTTCCAACTCAAGAAGCGATCACCGAAAAGACCACCTACTTCTAACTTTCTAACTCTATTTTAGACAAAACTATATGATAATAAGAAAGAAGCATCCAATCTCCATATTAATAACAAGGGCAAACCATCACAAGGATATAAATCTAATAATGTAAAAGATGAATCCCCGACCTCTCACTAGTAATATCAAAATCACTAACGGGCGATGAAATAGTCATAAACAAAGAATGGATCTAAACCCATCAAGATAAGAAATGATCTATATAGAAAGGATAGCCAAAGCAATAACCTTTGAAACCCAAGAGGCAAGTCTAAGAATCCCAAACTCAATAATGGGAAAGATAACTAAATTGCCAACTCTAGAGTTGTATAGGACCATAGAAGATGAACTAACCTTCGATACCATAATTAGATCCATAATCAATCAAACACAACCAAAAAAAGAGGGAAAACAATTAACCTCGCCTTTCTATAGGGAAAAAAAATCATAAAATTGGGTTATATCTACTCCAGCCACCGAATAAGAACCACAAGAAATGGAATTTAAACTAAATCACATTAGTCTAAGTAGATACCCAACGAGGATCAATTTTATCAAATGATATCAATGACAACAACAATATAAGCATCAACATAATGAATAGGTGGTACCAAAATGAACATCGATAGCAAGTACCATTCAAGGTCCACAATGAGGCTAATATGCCAAGATAAATGGGATTCAAACTTAAATACTACACCCATAGGGAGAAAATATCGGTATAGATCTACTCCATCAACTATTAATGAAAATAAACCATTGGGTAGTCATAAAATCATAAACTTAATAGTAAGGCACACAATAACCAATATGAACTCATCAAGGTATATAATTATCATTGGGTATGAAAAACCCAATACATATAATAAAAATATAATTGCATAAAAATAACAACATACCCATCACGATAAAATCCACAATCATATGCTTGACGGGTCCACGGTAAAATAAATTTAAATAGGTCCAAACTCGTACTGACCAATTAAATTATCAACTGAGGCTCCAAGCGCACTATATCTAACTAAAGATGCCACAACATTACAAGGCTGATCTGAATGAGCTGAACAACCAATAATCCCTCACTGAGGACACTTTTTAGACCAAAGTTCGATCTCTCCACAATAAAAAAAGCTCTCAGAAAAATACCAATAGCATAATACTGATGGCATGGTCTCTTGCTGTCACCTCCATAAGTCCTAATATAGGCTCTCTCCATGACACTCACATATCCACAACCTGAAGAGAAAGAAGGTCCAGCTGCTATCAAGAGCTTCGACGCCAAATGGAGTGGCAATGCAAAACCTCTAATAAATTTATACACCATGTTCAACTCAGCAGAATATAGCATAAGGATATGCCTGGCCCAGTCTATAAACCCAATATCATACTCCAAAATTGGTAAAGAACCCTAACGAACTCCAACCAATCCAACTCTTGCTTGGGAAATGTTTAATGAATTGAATGTCATCCATGGCTATGAGGGATCAACAACATGTCTCGAATACCTAATGCTGAACCTCGAAGGTCTAAAGTAGTCACAAGATCAACTGGAGCTTGAGCTGGCCCTAACTTTTTTGGATGATGCTAAAGGTCTTCGACCTCCATCTCTGACTCTCTATTCTGACGCTGTGCTAAAACTCAGGGAATGTTTGTCAAAGTCTCATTCACATCTTTTGACCATCTTTCATCATTCATTAAGGATAGAATAGAGTCAAATAATATGATTGAGGTTCATAGCAATAGAGACACACGACAAGGAGTCAAGAAATGAATTTCCTAAGAATATCCCTGTAGCCTCCCATAGATAGGTTACAGATGTCTCTGCATCGATCTGCAAGACTCTACTAAACACTTAGCTCTTGTACTAATACATCAATGAATTGAGACTCTGATACTAATTTTTCACAACCCAATTTCCTAGGTCATAATGATGCCTACTATAAATAGTCAATAGGTAAGCTAAATCCATAGTCCGTAACGGCTAGTTAGGAATACCAAATAAATAAAGGGAAGAATGAAAAATAGATGAAGTAAAAGATCAGTACATAATATAATCCCAAAACCTAGTGGTATCAGTATAAGAGCTTCTAACATAAGTAGAATACAATGACGCACTTAAATGAATATACAGATACACTATCTCTGAATACAACATAGAAACTAGTATAGTACATAAGAGGGAAAAAAGTAATACTCCAAAAGTTAGGAGCTCACTCTATGTCTCCAAATGATGTTTGATCTGCACGATGTGTACAACACCGGTAATAACCCATACTATGATCTACAGGCTATAGAAGTGTAGTATGAGTACCAAACACATGGTTTCTCAGTAGTCAACTGCCGACTAAGCTCCAAAGATAACATATATATATATATATATATATAACATTTAAATAGAATAAAAACTACACCCAAATATCCACCAATTAAATAATAAAACTAGTGAAGTAATAAGGATAAACTGTCCTATTCCAGCCATACTCAGAGATCTCAATACCATATCGTATATCACAAGCCAATGTACAAAATAAAAGGGAAATATATATATATATAATAGTTAACAAGGTCAAAGAACTGAATATACAATCTAAATAAATAAATAAAGAAAGGGATATACGGTAATACCATCGCTATATAAAGATAAATATACCTAGAAATATAGGTCAACTCAAAGTACAACCTAAATCACTATATCCTCATTCTAAGACCTCATAATCCTATCAAGATTTAGTACTAATATACTCAGTGTTTCTAATTTATTCGTCTAATCATAATTACTCATGCATAAAGATATGCTTGTAAAGTGAAGGGGCTAGTATCATACCTTAAATATCAATACCGAATCATTACCCAAGCTACCAAAAATTAGCCATAACAATGATCATCACAATAATAAGAACAATAGAAAAGACAACACGCGTAACTGACTAACCTAGACAAACAATACCTAGCCGAGCCTTTCACGAACCCCCACCGCCCCAGGCTCAAATGGTTCAATCAATAACAATACACCATAGTCATATTCATCACCCGTACCTATAAAACCCCCTATAAAACTGATAGATATAGGTACACAATGGTGATAGACAATATGCATGCAAGATGAGTGTCCAAAAATACAATCCATAAAACCATAAGTAATCCAAGTCATAACACAACCTCCATAATGATGATGTGATACACGAGGTTATCGCACAACCTCCAGGATTTTGCACAACCTATATAATAATGATATGATACTCGAGGTCATCAACTATAGGCCGTTTCATAACCTATATAATAATGATGGTATACACGAGGCCGTCGCATAACATACATAATAATAATATGATACACGAAGTCATCGCACAACCCCAAGCTTCACATAGCCTATATAACAAAAATGATAAAAAACCTATTGCCTGAGATAAACTTTGGGACTAAATCAGTATAAAAGTGTAGAAGGGGCTAAAATCTCTCACGATCGGAGTAATTAGTAGTATCAAAATTATATATTGGAATCCATCTTAGCCAAATCTTTTAAAAAGCCATTTTCAATCTCAATGCACATAAATCACCATTAAGGTGGTACAATTCCCGTTATGAAAAATCCATTTAGAAAGGCAAAAAATGGGATTTAATCCCTTTTTAGGACAAATAATATTAAAATCATAATTTAACTGGAATCATACCATTTGTCATTTAAAAATCATGAATGTATTGAATCTATGCATGTCATCACTAGTATTCACACAATGAAATCATAAACATCAACATCTATATAAGCTATAGCCACATCCTTCACAAGGATAAAAACTTTCCTAAATCCAACTGTTATCATAACACGTAGGCCCAATAGTGGCTGAAATAATTACAACATCACAGTCACGGCCTTAGGCCAACATAAATATCTAGAACTCATCTCCATAATCATATTTATAAACCATAGAACATCCATGATGCATAACGTATCTATAGGACAAACACCATAATACGAGGAAAAAACTATCACCATTCATCAAGTCACGAGGTAAACTTATACCAAAGGCTCATTAGCCTCAACCATGCCTAACATCCATAAGTAATTTCTCAAGAGTTAACATAAGCCTTGTCCTAAAGTGGGTCAGACAAACCCTATTCTAATCCTCAAAACTTCAATAATCAAGACTAAGTCTTAGTGTTCTACCCATAATCGACCTTAACATTCACATTCACATGCAATATACAATCACATAATCTTATAAAGAAGCATAGACAGAATCCTACCTCAAAGCTGAACCACAAATCCTTGAATCATTCGCCAAACATCCATCTTCACTCCATGATTTCTAAAATAACATCACTCTATTAAAATCTAATCTACTCACCAATACGAGAATAAAAATACCCATATTACACTATTGTGCTTTAGGTCTAAAAACGACACCAAAAAACCCCTAAGTGGGTCTCACTTATGGAAATCACATTTTCGAGGTCAACCTAATATTACTAAATGATCAAGAAATTATAACCCTCGAGAAATGGGTGGAAACCAAGATAATTTAGGGTTAAAATCAAGCATCTATGCTATTTGGGGTTTGGGTAATGAACTAAAAATTTCACCAAGAAAGGGATGAAGTCTTACCTTAAATCCAAAGATATTCACAATAATAGATGTTAATCATGATCCCAAGTCACCCACAAGTCTCAATTTTGAGTTATCACACCCATTAGGGCTTTTACTCTCAAGAGAATGGGTGGAAATGGATAATTTCACAATCTAGGTGCCCTATTTATAGCCCCTTCAGGTATCTAGGTGTTTCTATCGCACACCCAGGGGTTGAAATTGCACTATCTGACCTCAGGAGCAGATATTGTGATCGTAATCATCCTATGTGCGATCGCACTATGCTCTCCGGCACCAGATATCAACTGAAACTTGGAATAATTTCTAAGTTTCTGCTAAGGCATCAAAATTTATTTGGACTCCAATTTAATCAAATGAAATAAGTAACCACATTAACTCGACATTTCAAATGCGATGGCAAAGTCAAATTTTTCATCTAAGATTGTTTTGACCAAATATGGGTTTCATATTCAAATTTCTAATTTTCCAACTTAGAAATGATCTCGGGTGCATTAGGACCCGAACCAAAGGTCTACCTAACCTACAATTAATATTACAGAGCTTCTGGCACAATCAAAATTTGCATTTGAGATTGTTTTACTAAAGTTTTTATCCGGTAGCTATTTGGAACTAGCAAAGACTTCAAAATAGAGAGTTTGCTATAAAAACTAAATGAACTGCATGATAACCAAACAATAAGTCTAGTAAGTCATAAATAACTTGGAGAATCTCTAACAATGATAAGAGAAATTATGAAAAATAACCTGGAGAGCTATTACATAAGTCTTGCCTTATATTTATCAATAGTACCAACAATTTTCATTTTCCTCTTGAAGATTCATGTAGAATCTAAAAGTTTATTTCCTAAAGGAAATTCAACAAACTCTCAAGTATGGTAGATCAATATTAAATCAATCTCACGATTAACAACCTCTTTCAAAAAGAATGAGTCCGCATACAATATTCGTCATTGCATGTTTGAGGCTCATTTTCAAGAAGAAATGTTACAAAATCTAATCTGAAGGAAGTTGACATTCTTTGTCACTTACTATTCCTTAGATTCTCTTCATTAAGTAGATTCTCCCTTGGTCCATTCCAGGTCGTTTAGCTCCGTCACTAGACAACTCATATTTAGTCATATATGGATAAATATTTTCAAATAACTCAACATTATCTGATTCAATTAATGTATTATCATTATCTAGATGTTTAGATATATGAATAAAAAATCAACATGCTTTACTATTTGTAGCATATCTAATGAGAACACAATTCATATTCTTTGACCCTATTTTTATCTTTTTGGGTATAGAAACTTGGACTTTGTCTAGACGCCTCCATACTTTGAAATATTTCAAGTTGGGTTTAATTCCTCTTTATTTCTCATATGAAATAGATTATGTCTTTCTATGGATCACTCTATTGAGTACTTCATTTGCTGTAAGGATAACTCCCCCCCCCCCCCCCCCCCCCCCCCGCCCCCTTCCCTAAATTTTACGATAAACCTGAATTTATAAGTAAGCATTCATCATTTTCTTCAATGTTTGGTTTTTTCTTTCTTCAATTCCATTTGATTGATATGAATATAGGACAATAATTTGATGGAAAATTTTATTTTTTAAATATATCTCTGCAAAAGAATATTCATACTCTCCATCATATCACTTCTTATCATTTTAATTTTTTCACCATCTAATTTTTAGCTTCAGTTTTATATTACCTAAATGCTTCTATCATTTCATCCTTACTATTCAACAGATAAACATAACAATATCTAGTGCAACCGTTAATAAAAGTTATGAAATGTTTTTCTACCACGAGATGGTGTTGACTTCATATCACAAATGTCGGTGTGAAGAGGTCTAAAGGATTGAAATTTATTTCAATAAATTTATATGGATGCTTAACATACTTAGATTTCACACATGTTTTCATAAGGTTTTGTAATTAACATGTCCTAAATGATCATACCAAAATTTAATTGACTCAAGCAAGTAAAATGAAGCCTTTATCCCTTTCCTACATATATTTCATTATTTCTTATTACAACTTTCTGCAAAACAAACGCACATAAATCCATTTTTAACGAGAAGTATTGGTGATACTAAGTTCTTCCCACTAGTAGGAACATGAAGAACATTGTTGAGAGTTAACATCTTGTTAGAAGTCACTTTTTAGAATATCTTTCCACTTTCTTCAATCTTAGTTGTTGCATTATTTTTCATTAAAATCACTTCTTTGGGACCAGCGGTGTCATAATAGCAAGAACTTCTTTGTTCGCACAAACATGTATGTAGCTTTCGAATCAAACTATCATTTATTTGGATTTCAAACTCGATTGCTTTCAGTGATAATAGCACACAAATTTTCAATATTTTCAGTTGCTTCCAACATTTTTTATCTGATCCATTTTCTTTTTATTCTTCAGAACTTGATAAAATTTAGAGCTTTTTGGCCAACTTAACTATAATTGTAGCATTTGCTTTAGAACCATTTCTTATTTTGCTCTCTCTTTCATCCAGAAGACTTCTCCCTCTTCTTATTATTTGGAGTATCATCCTTAACAGGATTTGCATCCATTATTGATGATTTCTCATTCAACTCTTTATCCTCTTACATCTTGAGATGAATCACAATATCTTTCCAATCAAACAATTGTTTTTCAAAATTTTCTTATTAAGGGATATGAGGATCTTTCCTGTAAATATTTGTATTTCAAGTTTGGTCAGCCAAAATTATATTATTTGCTTCCATTCTTTCAAGTTCACACTAGTTTTTTTATTTCTCTATAGATGAGGTTGCTAAAGCAACATCTGAATGGCTTAATGACACAACATTGATTGTTGTTGGGACATCACTATTCACAACAAAATTAATTTGTGGTTCAGTTCATTCGTCATTTTCTTGTCAATCATTGACAAACACTTCAGTATTTCAGAACACTAACAAAAAAAATTTAATCTTTAAACAACTTATTTCTAGTCAATGATGAGGTGTTTTATGTCTTCAAATCATCAACTAAATAAACTTTGACTCATGATTTAGTTTTTATATTTTTAAATTACTATCAAGTTCAAACATAGTGGAAACCCATAGATTATAAACTCCAGACACCAATACAGAGAATTCAATGAATCGGTGAAGTTTTTATATTCTTCTAACTGAATTCTCAATTCAATTTCTCGGTGATGTTCTTATATTCTTCTAACCGAGGGAGTAGAAATAATAAGATTTTAGTCTCCACAAAATTAGATTCAATACAAATTAACCAAGTACTTATTAGTTTTCTTAAGATTGTTGTTTTTCAAATTTAGTAAAATATGTATTTTTCAACAATAACTTCAACACATGTTTGAACTAACACATGGAGAATCAAATGAAGTTGTAACTCTTCAGAACTTTGAACTTCAATAATAGGTTCAACCCAACTTATGAACATCAACAAAATGAAGTTCAAACTATCTTTTAAAAAATAGCAAAATCAAACATTTAGAAAGAGATGAAGATTGAAAGATTCAACTCCATCGAATTCACTGTATGTCCTTAAGAAAATTATTCTCCTCA
Organism: Capsicum annuum; assembly: GCF_002878395.1. NCBI lineage: Eukaryota > Viridiplantae > Streptophyta > Magnoliopsida > Solanales > Solanaceae > Capsicum > Capsicum annuum. The sequence goes on from NC_061118.1 coordinate 132,558,325, forward strand.
AGTATCAGAGGTTATGGAATATATCTTCTAGGATAAAATAAATCACTTCGACAGAATGACGGTACCTCATACTCTGTCGATCTATGAATAGACTCAACGATTCATAAATCACACTTGAGTTTTCAAGAAAGAGAAGTACTTTTTCACTTTAAATTTTTGTGTCTATACCTGTGAAAAAAATTAGGTATTATAGTCACAAGGTGGTGCTTTAGAAAAGAAGCAATGATTCTTGAAAAGATGCACTATTTTAAATCATCGGGCCACTCGTAGACCCACATGCGTCCGCAGGTCGGTATTCGTCAAAAAATGGATTACTACCCTTCACCTGTACGACCATCTGCTCTCACAAATCGGCACCTTCACGCTTAGGTCACCTTTTTCATCTTCAATCAGTGCCTCGAAGAGTCATGTCCCTTCAAGGTGCATTGTGACATGTGTATGCACTTCCTCATGTACGTCCACAAATAAAGAATACATTTGTATCAAATTTTTGGATTAAAATATCATTAACTCTCAAGTTTCAAATGAATTTTATCCATAAAGATAATCTCTCGATCATTTGAAAAATCTAAAGCCGAAGCCGAGCCAAGCGAACGATGACGACCACACGAGACTTGATTCGTCTTGCCTCACTATCCACAAGAAAGAGTGTTTCTATATTTAAGCACAAGGATTTTCTTTTCTCCCATCAATGTGGGAGAACACTCACTTTTCCACCAATTTCTTTTCTCCATTTTTCATTCATATTTTCACTAGAACCCAATACTTATTTATCACTTTTGAAAAATATAAATATCTCATTTCACATACAAAATGTCTAGATCACTTGTTTTGTAGTAACATAGAGGGGTCGTTTGGTAGGGTGTATAAGAATAGTGTAAACATTGTGTATTAGTAATGCTCACATTTTTCTTATGCAGTGTTTTGATTGGGCATATTATAATAACATGAGTTACATAATTTCTAGAGAAAAATATTTTTTTACAAAAATACTCCAAAAATTCGGTGGAAAAGATGTGGAGAAAATTTTGAGGGAACAATAGTGACTTTAACCATACTAATGCACGAATTAGAATACATTGCATTACTAATACCATTTCCATGTATTAGTATTTGGTAATACAATCCTTAATAACAAATAGAGTGCATAACTAATGTAAACATTAATAATACATAAAATGAAAAAATGTACCAAACAAAATATTAGTATTACGCAAAGCTAATGAATGCATTATTTTGTTATACTCTACCAAATGACTCCAAATAGTAGATAGAAATTCCTGAAAATAAATTACCACATTATAATATTGTAAGTCGGATGAACTAGTGTATTCTCATAGAATGAATATTGACGTTTCTTACCTCTGTCTAGAAACTCCAGTCCTTTTTATTTCCTTGATGATTAGTATTGTCTCGAATTCATAATTTTAGAATTGAAGATGGAGTGTGCTTACAATTCGGATGACCCCTCCGGTGGAATGTATGTTGAAATACTTTATGGAGACATAAATGATGCAAGAAATCAAAACCATGTGTTGCAGCCTAAATTTAGTAGTACGATTTGTGTACTATATGTTATGATTCAAAGAATTATTAAAGGGTTACATGCATCATGATGTTTGGTCGAAAATGATGAGATTTCCACATACCCCATTGGCCTCAATGGAAGTAATTCATTATTAGATTTAATAATTACTACTAATACTTAGGTAAGAGTTGGAAATTTATTTTTGAATCAAAGTAAATATAAAGTTAACTTTTTGAATAACTTGATTATTTTAAAATCAAAATAAAACCTAAGTATCATACAACATTGTGTTGGTAAGTTGGAAAACAGCTATAGAATTACTTAAAGCATAACGTGAAGGGTCGTTTGGTTTGAATAATATTAGTTCTTTTCTGATTAGTTATGTTGAATTAGTTATTCTAGTATTTTTCATTCATTGTTGGATTTATTGTATTAAAAATAACATGCAATGCATAATTTATCAACAAGTTATTTGTTAAAAAAAATACTACTCCACACCCTTTTTATTAGGAAAAGGGTTTGGGGGATATATTTTATGATAATTTTATTATTTCATTATTTCATTCCGAAATAAGTAATCTCGATATTATTGTTTCATCTTCTAGTAAGAATAATTTATCTCGATACTAATCACTAAACGTGATATATAACTTATCACAGGAAATAAAATAAATACTTAAATTTTATTTCAAAATTATCTAACATATATGCTTGTCCAACTTACCATCTATTAAATCCGCGCACCCCCTACAAATGGTATCAGAGCCCAGCAATTTAAAAAGTACGGAAGAGAAATATATGTTAGAGTTAGAGTTATTAGATTTACCTATAAATTATTAAATTAATTATGCGAAGACCATTTAAAAATAGAGAAGCTTTTAGAAAAATTAAAGAATCTTTAATTAGTAATTATTCAGAATATATAAGTCTAAATAAAACAAAAGAAATCCCACAAAAATTAGCCTACTTAATTACATTAATATCTAGTATCGAATCAAAATTAATAACACATTTAAAATCCAGAAGAATGAAATACATACCACCTAATTATGATAAAATTAGATTTAGATATCCGCCAAGATATTATAAATATAAGTTAAAATGAATAAAGTGCAACAATACAAAGAACTAAAACAAATTATTTCTGAAAAACGTAAAGAATTAAAAATAAGAATAAAAAGACTAAATTATAATATATTTGCCGGAGTTAGTAAAAATTCAATAGATACACAAAAAGATGAAATATCAAAATTGGAATCACAAATAGATAGTTTAGAATATATATATATCAACATGACCTATTCACAATAAAATGAATAAAGAAGAATTTATAATAGATGAAAAAATATATGAAAACTACGAG
>NC_061118.1:132564215-132574904 GCF_002878395.1 Capsicum annuum
TATTCATTTTAAATTATATTTATAATATCTTGGTGGATATCTAAATCTAATTTTATCATAATTAGGTGGTATGTGTTTCATTCTTCTAGATTTTAAATGTGTTATTAATTTTGATTCGATACTAGATATTAATGTAATTAAGTAGGCTAATTTTTGTGGGTTTTCTTTTATTTTATTTAGATTTATATATTCTGAATAATTACTAATTAAATTTTTTTTAATTTTTCTAAAAGCTTCTCTATTTTTAAATGGTCTTCGCATAATTAATTTAATAATTTATAGGCAAATCTAATAACTCTAACTCTAACATATATTTCTCTTCTGTACTTTTTAAATTGCTGGGCTCTGATACCATTTGTAGGGGGGTGCGCGGATTTAATAGATCTAATAGATTTAATAGATATAATAGATTTATTAGGTTGGAAATATTGCATATAAGAAATCTACCCATGTGTATTTTCCTAGAGAAAAATTAGCCGGTCTTTTTTTAGAAAAAAGATCTACACAGGTACATTTTCCTTAAAAGGAAAAGTATATGCAGCAGGTGTTTTTGTTAGAAAAAAGTGCATGCTCATAGATGGATTTGAACCCACAACTTCAGGAGCTACATGTGCAACTGCTAATGTGGGTTCGCAAGTCACTATATATTCATATTTATCGAATTTTCTAATGCAAATATAGGATCTACGAAAAAACTATCGAATTCGTCCGAACCCTTATAATGTATTGTAGCTCCGCCTCTGATTACACTGCAAAGAGGAAATATTCTCTACCAGAAACATTAGACAAATAAATTGGGGTGAACTAATTTTTCAATACAGTAGATACACAAAATTTATAAAAATATTAAAAAGATATAGATAAAAGTTAATTGCAAGATCCTTAGGTTTTCTTATTTCTGTTGTTTTAGGTATTATATTTTCATCTTCTTTTTTATCAAGAGTATTTATTTCTGTTAATTTCTTTTTGTTTTTCATTGATTTCTAAATCTTTTGTATTTGCTAATATTTCTGTATATGTTTCACTATCTTCGGAATCATAATTATCTGTCTCTGTCTCTTCAACATCTATATTATTTATTTCTAATTCTTTGTTTTTTATTTCCAATTTTTTCTTAAATTGATTTATCTCGTTCTAACCATATTCTACGTTAACTTTTATCATCTTGTACTTAAAAAGGAAAAAAAATTATATAGTTGATACAAAGTTTTAAAAAACAGTGATTGTTTCTTTCACATTTGTGAAGATCCCAATGCTATAATATTTAACTTAATCAAATTAGCCTAGTCAATATTATTCTCTGTAGGAAAGAAAATATAAAAGTTAAAATGAAATTATAAACTCTGGAAAAGAAAAGGGCACGAGGGGTCGGTAATTTGAATTACGTACCAGGAAAAAAAGTGTTTAGATGACTCAAATGCCCCTTATCCCGTTTGGATAGACTAAAAAAAAGTGGCTTTTAAAAAGTTCTTTAAAAACATTTTTGAAAGTGCTGAACTTATTTTAAAAAGAAGCAGTTACGTCTTTGGATAAAAGTGCTGAAACTGAAAAAAAATTATTGATGTGTTTGGTAAATAATGTTTTTAAGCACTTTTTTTAGTCAAAATGTCTCAAATACTCTTATAGCTGTTAATAATATATAAAGTTGATTATTATTAATTTTTATTGCTAAAATGATTCAAATTAAAATTAATATATAATTTATTATATATATATATATATATATATATAATATTTTCATAAATGACTATTAATATATATAATTTAATATATATATATATATATATTATATATATACATATATATAATATTTTCATAAATGACTATTAATTTGTACGCTAAATTTTTTTTCTTTAAGAGTTTAAGTGTTGAATGTTTGTGTTTGAAAAAGATAGTTATATATTAAAAAATATTTGTTTCTTTATGGTTACGTTAAGATTTCGTATCATTAAGGTGCAATTTGTGACGACACTTCATTTTCTTATTAAACTGGACTTGTTGCTTTTAACCTTCGAGGATAGTATTAATATATATGCCGAGCTTATCATTAAAGCAATATATTATATATATATATATATATAATCTCTATAATTACATTAATAGATAAATAATTTCATACAAAAGAGGTACTAATATGGCTAGAGTTAAGTTCGTCATAAATACAAAAAATGAAAATGTTCAATTAAATTTTCGAAAAGAAAACTTAAAATCTGATTAATAATAGTATTCTCTCCCTCCCATATTATTGATTATGTTATAAAAATAATTGTCTCATTTTAGTTGATCACCTAACTAAATCAAGAAAATATTAATTAATTCTTTTTTATATTACCCTTGTAATTAATTCGTTTTGAGAGTGTTTATGTTGTTTGTTAAGTTTCTAAAAAGATTTTTTAAGAGATGAATTAATAAAATTATTTTTTTATTTATGATATTTTAACGTAAGTGTAAAATAATTGTTTTGAGCAAGGCTAGATTCTAGGGGTTTTGGGCTACAGGTGACAAAAAGTTTTAAAATGAGGTGTAGGTGACACAAGTTTTAATAATTGAGTAGATGTGACAATTACTTAATTATGGATTAAGAAAGTTCTGAAAATTTTAAAATAATCGACAAGTTTTTAAATTTACACTTTGATCCAAATGTTATTTAATATAATGAGAAACGAAGAAAAAAAGGTGCGTTTTTCTCTCTCCTCATTCGTTATTATTTTCTCTCTCTTTGCAATATTTGTTGCTCATTGTTGCTGCTGCTTTATTCATCATTTTCTGATTCATTATCATCATCTAATACTTCATTATCATCTTCATATTCTTTTTGTTGATCATTGTTGTTGTTGTTGTTACCGCAACTGCTGCCCTTTGACCAATTTCTTAGGTCAAATTTTATTTCGTACATCACTTTCAGCTTTGGCATTTACTTTGAGAGGAGACTTTGGCAAGTCAAATTTTTCTTTTTAGTTGAATTTGTCATCTGGGTAACTGCTAGTGTGCTGTTTTTGCAATAATAGCTAGCACACGAATATGAATGCAACATAAGAGCAATCTGTTTAAACAGATCCATTAGCTGTGGCACCAGATAGATGTTCTGTTGCAATAGTAGACTCATGTTGGATTCATGATTATGGTTCTAGGTACCCGTAATATGAATCACATAGATGTATATTCTGTTGTAACAGATTAATAATCTGTTGTACCAGATTAGTTGTCTATTTTAATAGATTAATAATCTGTTGTACCAAATTACTAATTTGTTGTAACAGATAAATAATCTGTTGCACCAGATTAGTTGTCTGTTGCAACAGACAAGTAATTTGTTGCACCAGACAAGTAATTTGTTGCACCAAATAAGTAATCTGTTGCAACAGATAATTATTTTGTTGCAATAGATAATTATTCTGTTGCAACACATAAATAATCTATTTCGAACAACAAAATACAACTCCTGTTGCAAACCTAACATATAACTCATATGTTGATCTCTTGCTATTGATACTGGATTCAAATTATTCCTTAATTGTAGACATGTAATTTGTTGAGAAAAAGAAATAGACAACATGAAAATTAGATAAGAATTAAAATGTCAAATGCATCGAACATAAATTTTTTATTAAACAAAATAAAAATAAAAATACATAGATAAAAAAAAAGAAAATGCTTAATTTTTTTTTTTAATTATCATTATCATCATTATTATTTGTATGTCCAGCCAGCTAATCTTCAACCGACAGCAGCAGCGCCATCCTCAGCCTGCGGATCTCCCACAACATCCTTACCCTAACGATGATCAACACCCACTGTAGGTCCTGAATCTCCTTCTGCAGTTCCCGCATGGTATCTCATAAAATAGTAACATCCCACACTGGATCAGCCATATCTAGAGAAAACGCATAAGTTGACAAAACACACACGTAAAAATAAAAGTAAAGAAAAAAAAATTCAAACGTAATACAACGTATATTTACACAAAAATTGAATTTTTTTATTATAGTTCTATATTTGATTCTATATCATATATATCTCTCATTCTATATTTATTTCAAAATTGTTTAATGGAGTGGTTAGTTATAATTAATGAGACATTACTTCGCTTTCAGGCGAAAGTGAAGATAAAAAACAAGAATCGATCATTCAAGTATTTCAAATTGAATGGCAAAATGACAGGAAGAGGGATATATAGAAAACTTACCGGAGACAGGAAAAAATTATCAAGTCCTTGAAGAGAAAGTAGTTGAACGTGTAACAAGAGCAAGGAATAAATAGAGTGCAGTAGAATGAACGATTGAGTAAGGAGGGACCTATTTATGGAGGATTGAGTAAGGAGGGACCTATTTATGGAGGATTGAACTTAAATGTGTTAGGCAAAAAGTCGCAACTGTTCACCTCCATTTATTAATGACATTTCTTGCTTACTGTGAAAAGTTATGACTTGATTAAATTAAGCAATATTGTGATAAGTCATGACTTTTCAACTTATTATTATTAATAACTAGTTTTTTCCAGGAACCATTTTTATATTGAGTTGTGACAACAGATTATATACTAGTTGCATCAAATAACTCATCTATGACAACACATATTTGCAACAAATAGATAACCTATTGCATCAGATAATATATTTGTTGCAACATATAATCTATATATCTTTTTTTTTTTTAAATTATCATCATGACATCCAAATTTTCTGACTTTTTAATTAACCGTTCACTTCCATTTATTAACGATATTCTTGATTACTGTAAAAAAGTTATGACTTAATTAAATTAAGTAATGTTGCGATAAGTCATTACTTTTCATGAACCATATTTATACTGAGTTGTGACAATAAATTATATATCTGTTGTATCAGATAACTCATCTGTGACAGCAGATATATCATCTATTGCAATAAATAGATAACCTGTTGCATCAGATAATATATCTGTTGCTACATATAATCTATCTTATTTTCAAAAAAATTATCATCATATCATTAATCTAAATTTGCTAACCTTTTTATTATATAAATTAATAAAATAGATTTAAAAATAAGAATATTTTTGATGAGATTTTTACGATTTAAATTATTTTTTATCATTATTTTTCTTATTGTTTTCTGTGAAAAAAATAACTTAATTAAATCAAGCTGGTGAGTTTTTTTATCATTGTGAAAAGTCATGACTTTTAAGACACCTGATTTTCAATAACCGTTTCTTTAATAAAATAATAACCATTATTTTTATTGAGTTATGACAACAGATTGTATATCTATTGATTCAGATAACCCATCTGTTGCAACAGATGTACCATCTGTTGCAACAAATCGACCATCTGTTTTAGGAGCTTTTTTAATTTCTTCTAACAACTCATTCATCAGTCGCAATAGATGAGAAATTTGATGCTTTAACAACGTTGTTTGTTTTGGTTTGTTGAATGTGTTTAGAAAAAAAGTCATAGTCACTACTATTCACCTTTTCCTAAACAATCATCATATAATCCAATGATGCGACCTCTTTTTAAATTAAATAATCTTTCTTTTACAGTTATAAATTGTGTTTATCATTTAGTTCCTTATTACTTTTTAACGAATCATTTTTAGGAATATCATGACTTTTCACCACCTACCCTCTGTTGCCACGAGTGCTCAATCCCTACCTCCAACCATCGAAATATTGAGAATATGGAATAAATAGAATGATAATTAAATATTAAATAAGAATTAAAAATTCAAAGTCGACTAAACCAAATCAATACATACGCTAAAAGAAAGAAAAAACATAACCTAATTATTATTACTACTATTATTATTATCATTACTATTATTATTATTATTATTATTGTCAATCGGATAATTTTCATCCGGCAGCAGCAGGGTCGCCCTCCTCTGCCTTGCTCTGAAGTCGGTCAAATTCCTTTGGAGGTCATCAAACTGCCTTTGAAGTTCCCGCAAGGAATCCATATGAATCTTCTTGTATGAATCTGGATCAACCATATTTGTACTATAAGTGTAGTAGAATGAACGAGTGAGAGAGAGACAGAGAGTAAGAAAAGAAGTCCGGAAGGACCTTTTTATAAATGATTGAATTGGAAGGGGTGACTAATAGTTAAACAAGAAGCCACGACTGTTCATATATCCCTTAATTAAATAAAACTGATGACTTTTCGAATATATAAATTTTAAAAAATGGATCTAAATATAATATTTTATCATTTTATTGTATTTCGAAAAGAAAAAGAAATTAATTTAAAATAAATCTAACAGATGGATAATCTATTGCAAAATTTAATTCATCTGTCAGATAACTTACAAAATATTGACAATTTGTTGCAACAGATGGATATATCAATTTTCTTTCCCAACAGATGTGGTATCTGTTGCAACTTGCTAGTCATCTGTTTATTCAATTTAAGCCATAGATGGTCTAGGAAGAATAAGGTGCGTGCAGATGGATCCACCATCATATGTGTGTGAGTTAAGAAGTATTACTGATGAGGTCATCGGGACAACACACACAAAGTACAATATTTTTATGAATGCAGTTTTTAACCGATTAGGCACTGATCATTCAAACAAGATCCTGCATTGTAAAGTTTGATGGGTTCTAATTGAAAAGGTTGAGAGATTCATGAAGATGGTGTAGATACCCTATTACAAATTTTTGACGGTTATTGCACGTGTTTATGTGTGTCATGTTTTGAGAAGGGATCAATATTTAGTGTCATTGTAGAGGACCAATAGCGATTGGACTTAACTTTAAGTGTGCATTGGACTCTGAGAACACTATCGAAGCCTCGAACTGCATCAAACAAGAACATAAAACCAATAAAAATTCCCCTGGCCAAATTTATATGGAAGGGTTGATCGAGAAGATGATTATACTCCAGAAGGAGCCGAAGGAGAATGCCTGCGAGGGAAAGGGGAGTTGATGGAAGACTATATCGTCTGAGAGCTAATTGAAGGGAAGACATAAGGTAGAAAGTAAGACTTCAAGCGAATCTGGCAGATTGAATTATCTAAAAACAACATGAGAAATCTGAATCAAGTGCAAATATTAAAGTGTATCCGATAATGTAAATTTGTCTGTTGTCTCTCTAAAAGAAAAATAATGCAGATGGACACTTTGCTGGGGAGCTGCAACTAGGTAGCGTGGTCGGGATTATCACCTAGATAGAAAATATTAGAAGTCCAAGAAAGTAGCCTTACTAGCATCAAGGGTTGAAATAATGTACAGTAAGTCTAGAAAACTTGTGCCAACAACAACTTCAATTAGAGTAAGGAATCTAAGCGAAGGCAACAATTTTTGAATTTTAAATTACATCCCACACCTTCTTATTTGTGGTTACGATTAGGTCCACTACTGTTGACCTGATGGAAACCACAAACGTGATTGAAAAGCAAATTGAGTATCATCACTTCCATAGAAATATGGTTATACTTGATTGTGTTTTATAGCATTATCATGCTTTCAAAATTTCTTGGAGAAGATCAGAGGCTTGCTCTAGTTTGTGAATTTTGATAATTTTCAAGCTTGTATCCAGCTTACTGATTTTGTATTCAAGCTTGTCGTTTCCGTCTTCGAAGTTGGTCAAGAGTTCTTGATATCTTGTAAGCTCGATCAGGAACACTACCTTCAAAGTTGTGACATTGAAGAAGGCCTTCAAAAAACTTTATTCAGAAGCCTTAAAGGATACATGAAGGGTCGTTGTGTTTGTTTTAGGTCAAAATATGTTGATGCACACTCAAGATGTGGTCCTAATAGTTGAACAACACACTTTTATCGAGCGTTTCTCAATGCATCTTGCTTAACCAATTTGATAAATTAATAAGCGAGGAGTTACGTAGCGTGTGATCTAAACCGACTCTACTAAGTCAGTTTAGATCTCATGCTACATAACTTCTTGCTTATTAATTTATCAAATTGGTTAAGCAAGCTGCATTGAGCAATGCTCGATAAAAGTGTGATGTTCAATGATTGGGACCACATCTTGAGTGTGTATCAACACATTTTAACCTAAAACAAACACAACGACCCTCCATGTATCCTTTAAGTCTTCTGAAGAGCGTGTTCTGAAGGCCATCTAAAATGCCACAACTTTGAAGGTGGTGTTCCTGATCGAGCACACAAGATACCAGGAATTCTTAACCATCTTCAAAGATGGCAACGACCAGCTTGAATACAAAATAAGCAAGCTAGAGAAAAACTTAAAAATTATCGAGATTCACGTACTACATCAAGCCTCTGATCTTCTCCAAGAAATATTAAAAGTATGCTAAGGCTATAAAACACAATAAATTATAACCATATTGCTATGGAAGTAATGATACTTAATTTGCCTTTCAATCACTTTTGTGGTTCCGATTAGGTCAACAACAGTGGACCTAATCGAAACCACAAACAAGAAGCCATGGGATGAAATTTAAAATTCAAAAATTTCCTCCTTCGCTTAGATTCCTTACTTTAACTGTAGTTGTTGTTGGCGCAAGTTTTCTAGACTTACTGTACATCATTTCAACCCTTGATGCCCGTAAGGCTGCTTTCTTGGACTTCTACTATTTTCTATCTTGGTGATAATCCCAACCATGCTACTTAGTTGCAACTCCCTAGAAAAGTGTCCTTCTGCATTATTTTCCTTTCAGAGAGACAACAGACGAATTTACATTGCCGAATACACTTTTATATTATCACTTGATTCAGATTTCTCATGTTGTTTTTAGATAATTTCATCGGTCAGATTCACTAGAAGTCTTACTTTCTACCCTATGTCTCCTCTTTAATTAGCTCTTAGGTGATATAGTCTTTCATTAACCACCCATTTTCCCTCGAGATATAGTCTTTCATTAACCACCCATTTTCCCTCGAAGGCATTCTCCTACCACACCTACTGGCGTATAATCATCACCCCGAGCAACCCAACCATATAGATTTGGGCTAGGGCAATAACTATATTGGTTTTTTGTTCTTGTTAGATGCAGTGCTAGGCTTTGAAGGACTTCTCAGAGTTCAATGCACCCTAAAAGTTAGTCCAATTGCTATTGAATCTCTTTACATCGACACCAAAACTAGGTCCCTTTACAATGCTTGACAAATAAAATGAGTAACAATTGACATTAAATCTTAAAAGGGTATCAAAACCATATTCATGATCCCTCAGCCTTATCAGTTTGAACCTACCAAACATAACTGTAAAATTGTAGATATCTTATTTGAATGATCTATAACTAATCGGTAAAAGCAGCATTCATAAAATCAGTGTACTCTATGTGTGTTTCCACAATAACATTATCAGTAATATATACCTCCCACATATGAAGTGGTTCCATCTGCATACAACTTATTCCTCCGAACTTATCTTTGCTGCAGCCTCTTGTGATGGTTGGGTAAAGGTTGATCAACTGTCAGTTCCTTATATCTACAATATTATTCATCAAAAAGAATATTATTCACCTGTTCAACAAATGTAGAGTCTGTTACATCAGATGTGGAGTAAGTTGCAACAGATGTGGGTCTGTTGTAACAAATTTGGAGTCTGTTGCAACAGATTTAGATTCTATTGTAATAGATTTGGAGTCTGTTGGAATACATCAAATCAGCCTTGCTGGTGGTTTGATTTGTTCCAATAGTTGCTTCGTTTGTTGCAACATCAACAACATCATAAACTATAAAGAAACAACAAATAAAAAATATCAACAATAAAAAAACAACAACATTTGTTCCAACATTATCAACAACAAAGAAGCAACATCTTTTGTTCCAACACCATCAAAAACACCACACCACAACTTCCAACAACGCCAATCCCACCAAAAACATCAATAACAGCATAAACAACAAAGAAACAAACAAAATACATACCAAAAAAATGATACTACCAACAAGGCTTTAAAACTTCTCCTAATAGAATACTTTTTTTGCATATTGTAATAAAAATTCTCGGTTCATTTATTCAACACTTAAAAGTTTCTTTAATTTTTTAAATAAATATCATATGGGTAAATGGTAATTAAATAAAAAAACAGATGTAAATACCTTGCAAAGAAGAAGATAAGAATGAAAGAGTAATAATGAACCATATCTTAGCGTTAAAAGGGGATCAAAATAGCAATTTTAGTTGAGGAAAGATATGGATCAGTTTAGATCCAAAAGGATCTTTATGAGAAAGTGAAGAGAAGAGAGAAGAGAGAAAATAGGCTGTGAAACCCTAAACTAAAGAGGAGAGAAAGAAAAAGATGAAAGATGAATAAAATAAATTTAGGTCTGAAGCTGAGGAGATGAAATAATTCTAGATGTATTGTGTACGTAGACGTGGGTTTCAATATTTATTAAGTAATATAATTAATATTCATTAATAATTTGAGAGGAACGAGGAAGACTTAGTTTAGTTACATTGAAAAGACAAGATAAGACTACTCAATGAACACATTTTTGAGTTATCCAAGAAAAAGAACCTTTTCATTTTTTATCGGATTTTGTAAGTAGTACTTACTACTTTATCTACTCGGACAGAAGCTTGCTTTAAAATTGAAAGAAAAAAAAGATTTTCAAATAGATATGTCATCTATTGCAACAGATAGAAATATCTATTTAAAAATCCCAACAATACAGTTATCTGTTACAACAAATACAAATATCTGTTTAAAAAACCCTTTCTATTTGATAATTAAATATGTCAACTGTTACAACAGATATTAATATCTGTTTAAATATCCCAATA
>NC_061118.1:132577904-132605704 GCF_002878395.1 Capsicum annuum
GTACACTTCATTGTTCAAATGCCAAGGTAAGCCAGCTGAAATGCTAAAACCTTTGATGATGTTGATTAAGCATTCCTCATTTCGAGAAACTTCCGGCTATTGTTGACAATACCTATTGTAGGCATTATTGATGTAAACTTTGTACAAACAATTATCTGTTGTGTATCTGTATTGTTTTTGTGTTTGCAACTTGGCCTTCTTTCGAAGGTAGTAAAAATGACATCAATGTGCTAGCGTATTATCAAATATTTTGAATTACGTGATGAAAAAATTAATACTCAGATGCAATTAAATAAAGTATTAATTAATAGTAATATGTATGGCATTTAAACCTCATCATTCCAGCAAATTTAGGGCTGTGACATCAAATAGAATCAATTCTTCATTCCAGGATGTGTAACAACAAAGTGGAACATATCAAAACCAAGACTCAATTCATTCACTTTGTAGTGTTCGTTATTTTGTTTTCTACTTGATGATTTATATGTGTTAATGTCACGTTCTTACAACAAGAATCGTATAAACTAATATCTTTTAAAATTGATTTATGTACCTTCCCGCACGATACTTTAACAACCCATTGGCAATTCATTCTGAATGATCATTGATCAACTGAATTAGTTTTTTTGGAGCCTCGTTCGAGATGTTGAACCCTTCAAATGGGTAATTCTTCTGATCTCCCGAACTGACGGGCTCCACTTTTTATTCTTCTTTGGAAGTAGTTAATGGATTATAAACTATGATATTATGCTTTTCAGAAGTGGTTTCTACCGTGACATTCACCTAGAAAGCCAGAATTGTCAATGCTAATTACAGATATACAACAAATTATCCATCTATAGCAAAAAATGATTCTTATGTTGCAACAGATAGATCATCTATTGGGATTAATTTGAACAGGTAAATCAGAGCAGTACGATAATTTTGAACAGATAATCCATCTGTTGCAACATAAGACTCAACTGTTGCAACAACTAATGTATCTAATGTAATAGGTTAGACAACAGTTTCAACAGATGTATATATCTGTTTGATAATTTTTAACAGATATATCATCTGTTTAAAACAGATATGTGCCTTTTTGTTTGTCTGAACAAGTGATGTACATTCACCTTCTTCGGCTCATGCTGCTCTTCTGTGGCCTTTGCACACTGAACATTGGTGCAAGACAAAGATAGAAGCATTGTAATTTTGCTTTTTTCGATGCTTGATGATGCCTTGGAAGTATCTTTCCTTCTCCTCATAGCCGCCTTGATATCTAGTGGAATATATGGATATCAAATCCTCTTTGATGGAATGACACACCTCTTAGATGTCATTTCCTTTACAAAAGAAGTTAGTGCATTAATAACATTAATCACTCTATCGTGTTTTGCTTTGCTGTCTTGACATTTGTATGTAGAACATTCGCTAGATGTGGAAAAATCTGTACAACCAGTATGATCATAATCATAATGGATTGTTGTTTCAAAAACGGTAAGAGGAGCATCATTAGCGCCAACAACAGCACCATTACCACTACCACTATGACTACCATCATCAACACCAACAATCCCACCCTCTAAAATTATTTTTCTTGTGATGGCTGTTACTCTAAAAAATTCTATTTTTATTCCATCAATGACCTTAGGGTCCGATAAAGTTTTCAAAGACCGTAAAGTAAGAAAAAATTGCATCTTCAACTCTCAATTGGTCGGAATAAGCCACGGATGGATAATCTAAAATAAAACGGTACATATATTAGAATGATGATGAAATCATTTAAAATAATCATTAATTAAAATAAAAACTTGATTAGAATTGTACTCACTGCTTCCTTGAGGGGATTGAAAAGATAATTTTTTTTTGCATTTTTATCGGTTTTGGCCAACAACTATCTCAGAATTCTTAGACAGGAAACTTCTTCCTGGTAGTTCACTTGTTGTCTCAACTAAGGAATGACTTCAAATGCCCAAGCCTATAACATAACACCAATAAATTAAAAGCATTATTGAATAAAAAAAATGACGAATCATATCATGATAAAAGAAATAATTACCATGAAGGCCTATGGAAAGCCATATAAGTTAACTGTCTTTGGCGTTGATGGAGTCAACAAATATTGAACAGTCATTTAGAATCTTTCATAACCCCAAGGATAGCTGTTAAATGCCTCAAGATCCTTGGAGAGATTTATTAAACCGGGGCTTATATTGTTGTTAACATCTCTCGCCCAAAGAATATTATGTACAAACCAAACCAAGCACAATTATTGCTTGTGCTTCTTTGAGAGTCCTTTACCTTTCAATGCTTTTATCAAATTTTTGTTTTTGAAGCTTGGACTAACAATGGACATCAGGTCCTTATGATCACTCGACTTGCCTTTACTTTTTTGGTGTGTGCGGGGTACTTTCTTTTGGGTCAAAGTAGGTATAACTTGAGAAGGAGGATAATAGTTTAGTCCGGTAACTATGGCAAACTCCTTCCAACCAAAACAAACAGCCATGCCACAATAATTTATCCACACCTCATCTATCTTGTCTTTATTTTCATACATAAACCTACGCTTGAGAAGATCATATACTATTTTCATCTGGAAACGAGCATTATTGTCCTCCTGCAAATCAAGATATTGTCCAAAGCATCTTTTCCTAAAATAAGCATCCAATTTTTATTCTCGGAGTATTTTTCTTAAGGCGTCGAAAGATTTTCCCATGGCTGATTTAACCATGAAATCACCCGTTAAATCTGTGACACTATCGCACTGCATTCTTACAGGATAACGATCAATGGTAAATATTTTGACAAACTCTTCGGCGGAAGGGCTATTAGCATTTGAATCATCTCTTTTGAGATATTCCTCCTCCCCGTGTTCATTATCTTCTGCTCTTGATTGAGATAACGCTTGTAAAACAAGCTCATATAGTGGTGAATGTAGCCGAGCTACTGCACTTGTTCCTGTACTTGGACTTGATATAGTTTTTTCCTTTTGGAGCCATATTATCTTAAATTAACAGGAACATAAAATAGGTTAAATTGATTAATACATCGTTAAAAAAGGGTAACAGTAAATCTAATATGCATAACGGTAAAAAAAATAGTTCCAACAGACAACATATCTGTCGCACCAGGTATGTTATCTGTTGCAACATACAATCAACCTGTTGCAACGGATGAGTAAACCATTAGAAACAATAAAAATAGATCTCTAATCTGTCCGACCAGGATGCAATAAATGAGCAAACCGTTGGAAACCATAAAATAGATCACTAATCTGTTGCACCAGATATTTTATCTGATGCAACATATAACCAACCTGTTGCAATGAATGAGTAATCCATTGGAAACTATAAAAATATATCACTAATCTGTTGCACCAGGTTTGTTATCTATTGCAACATATAAATGACCTGTTGCAACGGATGAGTAATTAGTTGGAAATAATAAAAATAGATCACTGATCTGTTGCACCCGGTATTTTATCTATTGCGACATATAACTAACCTGTTGCAATGATGAGTAAACCTTTGAAGAGAATAAAGATAGATCACTGAACTATTGAAATATATCACTCCCCTGTTGGAAAATAAGTTATCTGTTGGATCAATATTGTTTAGATTTTTTCCAAACAAAAGAGCCATCTATCGCGACAGATGAATGATCTATTAGATTGTTCATCTGCTGCATTAATTTTCATAGTTGCATCAGATTTTAATCTATTGTATCAGATGTTAACATCTGTTGTATCAGATATCTTCATTTGTTTCATCAGATGTCTTCATCTGTTGCATCATATGTTTCATCTATTTCAATACCATTTTTCCAGGACAAACAACAAATCAATCCAGTAACACCAACATATCACACTAAGAACATCAACTGTGAAAAAAATCACCAACAAATCTAAATCAACAGTATGACAACAAGAAGAAGAAATGCCAGAAATTAGAGTTTTATTCAGTCCATATTTCAATACTAGAAGAGTAGTTGGCTTAGGTTCCTCTATTTTTTCATAATTTTTTACCTGTGAAAAGGAAATGGGACGACGAAGAACTCGAAGTTGTTGTCGTAGGAGAAGTCTTCACGTTGATTGACGGTTGATAATCAAAAAGGAACTCGCCCGACTATTTTTTGCTAGAGATTGATGGGAGAATTTTGCAGAACTGTTGGTTGGAAGAGAGTTGAGAGAAGCTATTGAGAGAGAGAGGAGGGAGACTGGTTGATTTGGATTGAAGAGGAGAGTGGGATAGGTTGATTTGTATTTTTGAAAAGATTAGGAAGTTTTGAAAATATTATTCAACTCCACAATTAACTTAATCAAATTTCCAAATGATGTTTGATCCTTTAAGTAGATCAATGTCATCAATCCTTCATTGAAGACTTAAAGGACACCTTTCCTTCAATTTTCTCTAGATTCTATGGGTTTTCAATTTATGTGAATTTAATCATTTTTATACATTATAAAAATATTTATCTACAAATTGTATTAGTATTGAATTATATTCATTTGAAATTACTATTAAAATTATATATAATAATAATAATAATAATAAGAAAAAGCAATGAATATATAAAAATAGTGAAGGAGAATTAGGGCTACAAGGTTAAAATTGGATAAGGAATAATTATAAGGGATACAAATGTAATTTAATTGGTCAACTTTAATACGTTATAAGTTAAAAAAAAAAAAAGCTAGGAATGACAACTTCTTGTTTTTGACTTAAAAAAAGCCAAAATTAACTTTTTTTTAAGCAATTATAAAAATTGTCAAACACTTTTTAAAGCAAAAAATAACTTATAAACTAGTTTGACCAAATTAAAAGCTAACCCAAACACCCACTTTATGCCCGAGAGAAATAATATTAATTTAATGAGACATAATAATTTTCCTTATGAAATAAATATAGTATACCATAATATAGATTTAACATGAAAAAATTAATATAAAATTTGCTTGAAAACCCCATTATTATATTGAATCGTGGCTTGTCACACATAACGAAAAATTCTTTGTCAGTAAAAATAGAAAATAAAAAAGACATCCTATTTTTATTCATTGGTTCACCCCATTGATGAAAACTACAAGAGAGAAACACAATTGATGAAAACTACGAGACAGAAACACAAAAAGGACAATATATTAATTTTCTGTTTCTAATTTAATATCCAAATTTAAGACAGTTGAAAAATTGCTCGTATCTTAAAGATGTCTATCTGTTCACAATCAAAGTTGTTTTTTTTTCCTCTTTAGGTAAAACAACAAAAAAGATGAAAAATTCAAACCATTTACTACTTACACCGTGTAATTTACAATAGGGTAGAGTATTATAATCCCAAACTTTATAGTTAAAAATATAGTTACAATGTAGTTGAAAAGTATCAAGCTTACGAATAAAAAAAGACCTTTAATATGTAAATGATCCTTAGTCACGATCACAATCTTTTTTTTATTTATTTATTTACAATTTAAATAGAAGTAAATGATCTTTTTAGAATTTTTATGTATAAAAAAGAATCTTTAAATGTAAAAATAAAAATATCTATATCCATAATATATGTCTATATCTATCTATAATCTATATCTATAATCTATAATCTATCTATAATTTATATTTATAATCTATAATCTATATCTATAATATATTAAAAGTGTGAAATGCCTTAGAAATATCGTTTGAACTTTTTATCCTTTTTAAAATTCTTTGTTTTAGACAAAATCGTCTTTTCACTATTTTTTCCAATATTTAAGAGTTGAAAATTAATTAAATATATTTATGATAAATTTCTTTTTATTAGAAGTCATTAGAATTAATGACAATTAATATTTATTTCATTAGTTTAAGAATTCTAGATCAACTAAATTTGATTTTAAGAAAATTTAAAAAGTCTATAAATCTACATTTATAATATATTAAAT
The DNA here is from genome assembly GCF_002878395.1 of Capsicum annuum. Lineage (NCBI taxonomy): Eukaryota > Viridiplantae > Streptophyta > Magnoliopsida > Solanales > Solanaceae > Capsicum > Capsicum annuum. The sequence goes on from NC_061118.1 coordinate 132,583,801, forward strand.
TCATTATCTTCTGTTGTTAAAATATATTTAGAATTTTTGTACACTTCATTAAAAATCTTCGTAATAGATAAAGTCATCTAATTTTAAATAATCAAAAGTTACACGTGTGACTAAACTAGTACTATTATAAAAAGCACATAAAACTATGAGTAAACTACATAAATGCCCTCTTCCATAGTGGGTGCCTTTTTTTTTTTTTTTTTTTAATCCTATGAGAAATGTCCTACAAAACTAGTCTTCCTTTTATGTATAGAACAAATACCTATTTGTCCCATTTATCGCTCAACTATTTTTAAACAACGTGCTTATTTATGTTTCAAATTCTATTTTCTTTTTCTTTTTTTATTTCACTATGATTTTTATTTTTCTTTTATTTTCTTTTTTTTTAGTTTTTCTCAACTTCCACTTTTTTCCTTTTCTTCTCTCAACTTCTATTTTTGTTTCTTTTTAAGTTTTCTTTGATTTTTATTTTTCTCAGCCTTAATTTTTTTTTCTCTCAGCCTTTATTTTTTCTTCTTCTCTCAATTTTTTTTTAATTTTCTTCTTCCTCAACTTTTATTATTATTTTTCTTTCCTTCAATTCCTTCCGAACAACAAGTTACACCTTATAGGCAAGAATTGACATTACCACATCATATCTTGATTTATGAGATGTTCTATAAATCCTGTCTTGGAGGCAAGACTTAACCAATGACTTTCAAACAATAAATTATGACTCATGGAAAAGAGTTGGCACTACCACATTGTGTTTTAATTCATGAGATGTTCTATAACTCTCGCCTTAAAAGGAAGACTTAGTCCAAGGACTTTCAAACAATAAGTTACGCCCCATGGTTAAGAGTAGACACTATTAAATTGTGTCTTGATTTATGAGAAGTTCTACAACTCTTACCTTAGAGGCAAGATTTATCCCAAGGACTTTCAATAATAAGTTACGTACAATGGGCAAAGGTCAGCATTACCATATTGTGTTTTAACTTATGAGATGCTTTATAGCTCTTGCCTTAGACAATAGGACTTAGCCCAGGGATCATCAAACAACAAGTTATGCCCCATGGACAAGAGTTTACACTACTACATTGTGTATTGATTTATGAGATGCTCTATAACTCTTGCATTAGAGGCAAAACTTAGACCAAGGGCTTTCAAAAATAAGTTACGCCCCATGGACAAAAGTTGAAACTACCACATTGTGTTTTGATTTATGAAATGTTCTATAACTCTTGCATTAAAAGCAACACTTAGTCCAAGGAATTTCAAACAATAAGTTATGCCCCATGGTCAAGAGTTGACACTAACACATTGAATTTTGATTTATGAGATGCTCTATAACTCTTACCTTAAAGGCAAGATTTAGCTCAAGGAATTTTAAACAAGTTATACCCAATGGGCAAGAGTTGGCACTACTATATTGTGTCTTGATTTATGAGATGTTCTATAATTCAAGGACTTTCAAATAATAAGTTATGTTCCATGGGCAAGAGTTGACACTACCACATCATGTCTTGAGTTTTGAGATTTTCTTATAACTCTTTCTTTCGAGGCAAAATTTAGCCTAAAGACTTTCAAACAACATATTACACTCCATGGAAAAGGGCTGGCACAACCACATTGTGTCTTGATTTGTGAAATATTATATAACTCTTGCCTAAGAAACAAGACTTATCCCAAAGACTTTCAAACAACAAATTACGTTTCATGAGCAAGAGTTGGCACTACCACATTGTATTTTGATTTATGAGATGCTTTATTAGTCTTGCCTCTAAGACAAGACTTAACCTAACAACCTCTCAAAATATAAGCTACTCCCCATGGGCAAGAGTTATATAGTGACCTAAATTTGTGAGTTTCTATTTTTGCATATTTTAACCATTTTATCCTTTTTTCATAGTTGCTACATGTTGTTTTTAGAGTTTGAGGATGTTGGGATAATTCTCGATGCAATAAAAAATGATTTGTGTGAGTTTATGATTTTTAGAGGCTTGAGAAATCATATAGTTGACTTCGATCAACATTCATTGTTCTAAGTATCGGATGACAACTTTAACTATGCCAACAGATCTGAAATGTCGAATTTAAGTTAGTAGCAAGGTTGGTGTAGTTTCGACATCTTTATATCTTATTTTGACCACTCGTTTGTAAAATAGTAAAAAGTAGTCTCGGGGGGTTAATTTGTTGAAAATAATCTTTTTTATTTTAAAAATTCAACATCTCCGCTGAGTGTGAAACGTCAAAAATATTCTAGTAGCATAATTTATTTTTGTTCATGGGATTTCGAAAAAGGTTCGATGAAAGACTTGACATTTTAACCAAGTTGTTGATTGTGTTGCTAACTGGTGCAGCCACTTAAGAGGTCAAGGACCACTTTAGTAGCGTGGTATAGCTTAAGCAGTAGCCTCTTTAGCAGTCATACTTTGCTTAAGCGATGGCCGCTTGGCTTGGTTGCTTTAGTGATCTTTTAGCTGCTTAAGACTTTTTAGCTGCTTAAGCAGTGGCCATTAAATGGTCAATTAGCCATTTAAGCAACCATTTCTGAAACAATATATTTACTCTTTTTAATATTTTCCTTCATTTTTAGACTTTTGAGATTCAAGTTTGGGCGATTCTTGAGGGTTTCTTCACCATTTGCGTTTGGGTAAACTTCAAAACCTTATTCTCATTATTATTCATCGATTATATCATTAAAAAACCTTTAAATTATGATTTCAAAATAAAAATTTTAGAGTTTTACCAGTAAAGTTTTAAAAAAAGTTCTCTTTTATTTGGATCTCATCTTAATCTATTTTTATATGGGTTTTCTCTGGTATACTCCTATAACCTTGGAAAATATATTTTCTAAAAAGAATTCTAGCTTTACCCGATTTATTTTCGAACTCATTTTTTGAACTTATTTTGGATCCATCTCGAATATGGACAATATGAGTATCATTAGTTTTTTTTAACTCATAGATGTTTATTTGAATATTGTAGTTAATTCTGAGGTTATTCGTGAGGGGAATGCTCTATGTTGAAATACTTTAGATCGGGATTTCATCATTTTGAGGTATGTTATGACTTAACTTCTTTCAGATTGAGCTGGTAGTCAATAAATAAGTAAAATATGTTATGGGTTGAGGAAGATAACTATGGAGTTTATATTTCGAGATTAGTTTTATTATTATATGACCGCGTGGGGGCTTATATTTTGTTGTGGTTGGTTTGTGATATCTGATATTATGTATTTCCTATGTAGGGGCTTTATTTGACATTATTGATCTTATCTGTGCATTTAAATACCTTTATTCTAGATATGATGTCTGTGTGAGGGCTTATTTTGCTAATATAGGTCTTATTGAGCATTGATTGGCTTTATCATGATAGAAATATTCGAGTTAGGGGTTGATATGATATTAATGATGTCTTACATGTATATTTATTCTGATGGTGCCTAATTAGAGTTAATGATCATGAAGTATCGATATATTGAGTTAATTTTTGAGCTCACTTACATACATACGTGTTGGATGGATTAGATATCATCCTATTGAGTTGATTGTGAGCATCATATCCTCATTCCATACATATACATTCAGGATATACTAGAATCATTGTGAAATACTATTTTAAAAGAAAATGAGATACTTTTATGAAAACCCTCTCCGTAACCATGAGCTGAAGAAGTGAGTTAAGATTGAGATATGAGATAGTATATATGGGGTGCGAACCCCTCATGGGTCCTACCTAGAAGCTGCAAGCTCGGTGGGTGTATACATAAAGTCATGTGATGACTTTCACCATTTATCTCATTCACATCGCATTTGCATATGCATTTTTCATGATTTCTTTAGTTTCCTTGACTTGTGTTAGTATTAGTATATTCTTTGTGTATGTTTGTGCTATTTTTGTTTTTATTTATATATTAGAACTGTTAGTGGAGATAGTGTGAACTATCTTTTGGGACTTTTTTGCTTGTAGACGACATGCTCATAGTTTTTCTTATATTATTTTCTACTTTATTCAGTCAGCCTACGATATCTATTAAGTATAAGTGGATCATACTTCAGTCAGCATATGATATCTATTGAGTACAAGTGGATTATACTCACTCCTATTATGCCCCCTTGGTGCAGATTTGAGTATGAGTACAACACGCGATAGCTGATTTCATGCAGATTGGAGCAGTGTTTGAGGTAGTGGGTGCTCCATGAATTTAAGATTCGACTCCGGATCTCCTTTTATTCTACTTCATGTCTTTATTTTATCTTCAAAGACAGATATATATTTTTATATTTCAATTATGTATTAGATGCTCTTACGCTATAACACTAATTTTTTGAAACTTTTTAGATTTCTTTCACACTTTCATTTTAATTATTTTTCATATTTGCCTGGCTTTAGTCCATAAGTCTCTCTTTGGTTTATGTTCTTGTTGGTTTTTTTTATCAGTTTGAGCCGTGGTAAGTACCATCATGACTTATTTTTGAATTGTGACAAGTTAACACTACTTTATTATGTCCTAATCGATGAGATACTATATTACTCTTGGCGTAGAGATAAGACTTAACTGAAGAATTCTCAAACAATAATTTATGTCTCATGAACAGAACTTAAAAATACCACATTGTGTCTTTATTTATGAGATGTTCTATTACTTTGCCTTAGAGACAAGACTGATTCCAAAGGACTTCCAAGCAACAAGTCATGCCCTTAATTTTACTTCGATATCAAAGAAAAAAAAATCTTTTTTGTGAATTATCCAATTTTCTGTTCATTAGCAAAATATAATAGAAGTCGAAAAAAAAGATAAGAGAAAACATTTTAAAAAAACATTAAGCAAACAAATGGGTCAAGAAAAAAACTAAAAGAAGAAGAAAAAAGAAAAAAAAAACTAAAGGTTGAGAAAAAAATGAGAAGAAGAAATAAAAATAAAATTTGAGAAAAATAAAAAAAAATGAGAAATGATAAAAGAAAAAATAAAATAAAAATTGAGACAAATGAATTAAGAAAAAAAGAGAAATAGAAACTAAATAATGTTTGAGAGAAAAAGGAAAAAGACTAAAAAAAGAAAAATAAAAAAATAAAATTAAAACAAGAAAATAAAAATAAAAAAGAGATTAAAAAAAGAAATAAAATAGAAGCTGAGACACCAATGAGCATGGAAAGCGTAAAAATATTTTAGGTGTAGAGGGGCAAATTAGTTTACACGTAAAAAGGAAGGAAGGTTAGTCTTTAACGACTTTTCTTATGTGGACCAAAAAAAGCAAAATCACCCACTATCGGGGGTAATCACATGTAATTTTTTTCTACTAAACGGCTAATAGCAACTCTAGCCCATTTTATTTTCTCCTCTATACTTTGTATTTAGATAAAAAATAGAGAAGAACAACTCCAACCCATCTCTATTTTTTTGCTCTATACTCTAATTTTGAAGGGATTTGAAGATAACTATTCATCATCTCTAAGTCACTTTATTACTATTTTATTATTTTATTATTATTTATATTATGTAATATGTTTATAATATATTTTTAATTATATAACGACATTAATTAAGTCCTTAATATTCACAATAATTTTTTAATGTAATATTTTTACTATACTAATTTTAAATGTATATTAATTTATAATTTTTATAAATTAATTTCTATATAAAATATTTTTATTTAAGATATAAGTTAGTTTTATTATAATTTATAATTATATAAAAAACAACCATCACTAAAATAAAAAAAATTTATTTTACGAAATAAGTAAATAAAAGTGACATAAAATGTCACGACCCAAACCAGGGTCTGATCGTGATGGATATATCGTGATGGATATCTCAAGTCTCATGTGGACTGGGGATCACCCCCTTTACATAACTGAACCAACCACAACACACCCTAATGTCGGATAAATTTCGAACATATACAAAATAGTGTGAAATAGCTTAAGAAAAAATTAATGCATGTTTGTAACCGACGATCGGTGACCGGCCGACCAACCGACCAACACCGCTCAATAACCACAATAATCCAAACAAAGTCTTCTAACAATGAACCAAAACTGAATATCAATAAAGTGTCGGGACATCCCCCGATTATAGCTAAAAATGTCTAAACAGTCTGAGACATAAGAGATCAAAATATGAAATATAGAATTCCGATGTATGGAAGACTAATCATGAGCTGATATCGAATCCTAATCACTGAGTATAAGGAATAGAAGGATGATCAATTTTTGCATCACGTGGGGATACACCATTCGAAGATGGTTAGCGATTGGAGTGTTAACATAAAACTCAGGGATAAGGATAACATAATGACATGGTCAACAGTTCAAAATCATTCAAAACCAATGCACATAATCAAATGCATAAGCATATATATATATATATATATATATATATATCACATGCCGGGATAGGAAATAAGGCTTAACATGCACTTTAAAAACTTTAGCCTGGATTGGGTAGCTCAACCGTCATAACATGTACCCATGCAAGAAATTACATGGTGTAGCCCCAATAGTGGGTGGCTTTGGATTTTTGACCCTAATATGAAAAGTCTTTAAAGACTAGTCTTCCTTCCTTTTAAGTATAGTACAAGTACATGTTTACCCTTCTACATCTCAAATATCTTTAAACTTTTCATACTCATTTGTCTCTCAAATTTTATTTTTATTTTTATTATTTTTACTTTTTATTTTTTCTTTAATTTTATTTTCAGGTTTTAATTCATTTGTCTCAACCTTTATTTTTTTCTCTTTTTTCTTTCTCAAAAATTATCTATTTCTTCATTTCTTTTTCTTTTTTAATTCATTTGTCTCAACCTTTATTCTTTTTTATCTTTTATCATTTCTCTTTTTTTTCTCCTCATTTTCCACAAACTTTATTTTTATTTTTTCCTCTCATTTTTCTTTTTCTCAATTTTTTTAATTCTTCGCTTTTTCTTAACCTTTATTTGTTTCTTAACCTTGAGCTAAGTCTTGTCTCTAAGGCAAGAGTTGTAGAACATATCATAAATGAAGACATAACGTAGTAGTGTCAACTCTTGCCCATAATCCATAATTTGTAGTTTAAAAGTCTTTGAGCTAAGTTTTGCCTCTAAGGTAAGAGTTGTACCACATCTCAAAATAAAGACATAACGTGGTAGTGTCAACTCTTGCTCGTGGAGCATAATTTGTAGTTTGAAAGTCCTTGAACTAAGTCTTGCCTCTTAGGCAATAGTTATAGAACATCTCATAATTAAAAACATAATGTGGTAGAGTCAACTCTTGCCCGTGGGGCATAATTTGTTGTTTGAAAGTCCTTAAGCTAAGTCTTGCCTATAAGGTAAGAGTTATAGAACATCTTATAAATCAAAATACAATGTGGTAGTGTTAACTTTTGCCTATGAAACATAACTTGTTGTTTGAAAGTGATAAGTCTTGCCTCTACAATGTGGTAGTGTCAACTCTTGCCCATGAAACGTAGCTTGTTGTTTGAAAGTCATAAGTTTTTCCTTTATAATGTGATAGTGTCACTCCTGCTCATGAGATGTAACTTGATTGGAAGAATTCGAAGAAAAGAACAAAGATAATAAAAATTGAAGAAAAGAAGAAAATGAAGAAAAATATTAAAAAAATAAAAATCAAAGAAAATGTAAAAGTTGAGAGAGAACGGGAAAAAATAAAGGTTGATAATTTTTATTTTTAAAAAGATAAAAAATAAAAATAAAGTCCGAGAAATTTAAAAAGAAAATAAAAATAAAAATCAAAGAAAAATAAAATAGTTTCTTTTTATTAAAAGTAGACGTTGAGAGGAGTAAAGAAAAAAAGTAAGGATTAAGAAAAACTAAAAAGAACAGAAAAAAGAGGAAAGAAATAATAAAAAGGAAAAAAAAGAAGTTGAGAGAAAAAAAGGAAAAAAATTAAGGGTTGTGTAAAAACAAAATAAAAAGAGAAAATAAAAAATAAAAATCAAAGTAAAATTAAAAAGAGAAAAAAATAAAAGTAGAAATATGAATAAGTACGGAGCTGTTATCGATTATGAAGATCATTTATGTAATTTACTCCATTGGTCAGGGACAATTTTGTCTGAAAATATATCACTTAATAGCTGAAGGCTATTTTTATGAAGCTCTTTTTACGTAGGGTCAAAATTTGAAAGTCACCTTATTTTGGGGCTATTCCTGTAGTTTTCCGTACCCACTGTCTATATAGGCCCCAACTCTCGTCCCCTGGTCGGGCTCCTGTGCGTGTAGCCGTATGAACCGGAGAATAATGTCATAAATATGCACAGGGGAATTGAACCTCCTAATCATATTCTAAGGTGACTTAAGCACCCGATTATGTGATGATTTACGGAGGGCTCGAACCTCCCTAATAATGAAATAATAATAAGGGGAACTCGAATCTCCCTAGTCACTTTGATCTCCGTGTGGCCAAACACGGTTTTTAGTATCGGTCACTCGAACCTCAACTTTCACGACTCTACTACACAACCTCTATTAAAGCCCAATTAAAAACATTCATCACACATTCCCATTCATTGAACCATATTTAACATTAAGGCATACATTATTGGTATCACTATACCAACTATACTTGTAAGGTAATAACAACATGCTAAAAACAATTACATCACTTGGGGGAATTCACAACCCCCTTGGTTCAATTTTACAAATTCCCACATTTCTCATAATTAAAAACCAATTTCACAATATGGGGTTGGGATCATAACCACTTTAAAAGTCACAAGTTTGGGAAAATCACAATTCTCTAGTTCATTCACCATACCCATGCACCCACACGTTCGAAACGATAATTAAGGCATGAAAATCATATATAAACCATGAGAAACATTATTCAATTCATAAACATTCAAAACCCTCATCCCTTGTTTCAAAACTATCATAAACATCTCATGAACAATACTTTAAAACATATGCTTTTAATAAATTAACAACGAGGGAAGGGTTACATGCCTTAAACGGCAAGAAATTTGGAGAGAAATCGACCCTTGAGGCCTTGGATAACCAACTTGATGAAACCTAGCTTGACTTGCTTGAGGGAATTTAGAGAGTCTTTTGGACTGTTTGAGAAGTTACTTAGATTGTTTCTGAGTGATAATGACACCTTAAATGGGTTATAAGACGTGGGTTTTAGTTTGTGTAAGAGGGAAAATATCCATAATGCCCTTAACTTAAAAGCTGAAAAAGTTTCTCCCCAGACTACAGGTCAATCAGTGACTCGTAGCCACTCCTTACAACTTGCCACCACAAGTCGTAACCAAGATAGTCTCTAGGACCCCCACACACTGTGGACCCTAAGACTCATGGGTACCACTCGTAATGAGACCCTATGACTCGTAGGGTCCATTCATAGTCAATACAGAATCCAATTGGGTAAACGTTAGACAACCTAGGATTTGCACCCAACGACTCGTAACAAGTCCTTACGGCTCATAGTGAGCCACTCTTACTCAGAGCAGAACTTAGTCACTTAATTTCTGATTTGGTTATGATTCCATCCCAATGACTCATCATGAGTCTTTATGACTCATACCCTCAAGTCATACCCAAGACAGAAACCTAAACACCCTCACTCGAGAACTTATGACTAAGGTCACCTGACTCGTCATGACACGTTATGACTCATCATATGAGTTGTTGCCAGGGTAGAAAGCTCAGGACTTAGAAAATTTTCGAGGACCAAAAACTCGGGGTGTTACATACTCCCCCTTAGGATCACTCATCCTCAAATGATAGGATAACACATTTATTAGCACGATTTTATTCCACACACCTCTACTCTTACCTTTAATAAGGACAAAAAGCAAAGATACTAAGGAAATCACGACTTTCTTTAACAAAGTCAGAAAACAAAGATATTAAGAAGTACATATATCTTAAGCACGATTATCCAAAACGGGAAACAATAATGGATACTTGGACTTCATATCCTCCTTGTCTTCCCAAGTAGCTTCTTCAACCTTTTGGTTACTTCAAAGAACTTTTACTGAAGCCACATCCTTCGTCCGCAACCGATGGATTTGACGATCCAAAATCTCAATCAGGACCTCCTTGTAGAACAAGAAATCTGAAATACCCACTTCCTCCAAAAGAACAACCCTTGAAGGATCTCTTACACATTTCCTCAATATTAAAATATGAAACACAGGATGAATGGAGCTTAAACTAGAAGGAAACTCCAATTCATAGGAAACATTACCAACCTTCTTCAAAACTAAGTATGGACCAACATAATAGGGACTGAGCTTCTCCTTCTTACCAAGCCACATTACTCCTTTCATGGGAGACACCTATAAGAACACCCAGTCAGAAACACTGAATTCTAACTCCCTTCGCCTCACATGTATAGGAATTTTGGCGACTTTGGGCAGCCTTAAGTATATCTTGTATCACCTTCACCTTCTCCATGGATTGGTAAACCAAATCAAGACCAAACAACTTATTTTTACCAACCTCAAACCATCCAATAGGAGACCTACACCTCTTACCATATTAGGCCTCAAATGGAGCCACACCAATGCTACAATGCTAACTGTTGTTGTAGGAAAATTCTATGAGAGGCAGGTGGTCAACCAATCACCCCTAAAATTAAATACATAAGCCCGAAGCATATCTTTCAAAACATAAATTGTCCTTTATACCTGCCCATCAGTCTGCGGGTGGAATGTCGGACTAAGGGTCACCTTAGTCCCCAAATCTAGCTAGAATAACCTTCAAAAGTAAGTTGAGACTAAGTATCCCAATTGGATGTGATGGAAATTAGAGTACCATGTAACTTCAAGATCTCCTCAATGAACAACTTGGCATAATTTTTAGAAGATAAATTAGTCCTCACTGGCAAGAAGTGAGCAGACTTGGTCATCCTATCCACGATGATCTAAATTGAATCAAATTATTAGCGAGACCACATAAGATCAGTAACAAAATCCATTTTAATCATCTCTCATTTCCACACCGGCTGTTCAATCTCTTGAGTCAACCCATCAGGCCTCAAGTGCTGTAGCTTCTCTTGTAAACACACCATATATTTAGCCACAAAATTGGCCATATATCATTTTATATTATTCCACCAATAAAATTTCTTAAGATCATGATACATTTTTGTCGAACCAGGATGAATAGTATAACACGACTCATGAGCTTCGACCAAAATTCTTCCTTGCAACCCATCAATATCGGGAACACACAATCTTCCTTGGTACCTCAAGATAACATCACAATCAATCTCAAAAACCATCACTTTCTGCCTACCTACACCATTCTTGATTAGCGTTAGAACGGGATCCAACACTTGTTTCTTCTTTACCTCTGCACCAAGAGATGACTTTGCCACCTCAGGAAAAATCATACCACCATACTTGGAATCCAAGAGACAAACTCCAAGATTAGCCAAACAGTGAATATTCTTTTCCACATCTCAATTTTCCTCATCCATATGAGACATCTTCCCATGGACAACCTGCTAAGAGCATCAACAACCACGTTAGCTTTACCTGGATAATAGTGAAGACTCATGTCATAGTTCTATTGCAACTCAAGCCACCTTATTTTGTTGAGATTCAATTCTTTCTCGGTGAACACGTACTGCAAGGTCTTATGATTAGAATAAATATCGACATAAACCGCATACAAATAATATTGCCCGATCTTTAATGCACATACCACGTCTAACAATTCCAAATCATGAGCAACATAATTCTTTTTATGAACTTTTAACTGCATAGAAAAATAAGCAACCACATTTCCATGCTGCATCAACACACAACCCAGTCCCACCCGAGATGGACAACAAAACTATTGGTGTCTTCAGGTAGAGTCAAGATCGAAGTCGTAGTCAACTTATCCTTACAATTCTCAAAACTACCCTCACAAGCATCCGACATAATATATTTACCTCTTTATGAGTCAACTTAGTCAACAGGACAACAATAGAAGATAAACTCTTCACAAACCTTTTACAGTAACTGGCTAAACCCAAGAAGCTCCAAATATCAGATAGAGTCATGGGTCTAGGCCACTTTTTAACCACCACAACCTTCTGTGGATCCACCATGATTCTTTTATTAGAAGCAACATGACCCATATATGTTACAACATTCAACTAGAACCTATACTTAGAGAACTTTGTATACAACCACTAATCCTTTAGGGTTTACAATATAAGGCAGAGGTGATTGGCATAATCTGCCTCACTTTTGGAATACACCAAAATATCATCGATAAAGATATTGACAAATAAGTCCAAGAACTATCGAAAGAATCGATTCATAAGATCCATAAATGCAGTTGGGGCATTGCTCAAACAAAAGGACATCACCAAAAACTCAAAAAGACTATACCATATTTGAAAGGCAGTCTTAGGGATATTTGCCTCCCTAATCTTCAACTAATGGTACCTAGACCTAAGATTAATTTTGGAAAAGAACTTATCACCCTATATATGATTAAAGAGATCATCAATCCTCGGAAGTGGATACTTATTATTCAAGGTTACTTTATTCAGTTAGCGCTAATCAATACACATTTGAAGGAAACCATCCTTCTTATGCACAAAGAGAATAGAATAACCCTACGAAGACAAAATAGGGTGGATAAAACCCTTGTCAAGAAGATCTTTCAACAACTTCTTGAGTTCCTTCAAATAAACTGAAGTCATCTTTTAAGGAGGAATAGAAATAGGATGAGTGTCCAAAAGAAGATCGATCCCAAAAATTAATTTGCATATTGGGAGGTATACCAGGAATATCATCAGGGAACACCTCAAAAAATTCACAGTCAATAGGGTCAGTTTGTAAAGAATAACCTTCGAATCTAGAATCCTCAAAATATACTAGGTAATAATGTAAAACCCCGAGAACTCTAACCAATAGTTCCACCATCACTCAAGCTCATGAGAAATAAATTATAGAACTTTGGTTGTTTTCTGATCAAGGGTGATGTATATTAAGTCCTCAAAGATGTCTTAGCGATTAGGTGAATCAAAACACCACTTACCGATTGAATTCTTGAGAATAATTTTGGCATAGTCAACTTCAAACAAGAATATATTTTGTTAAACTAAAAAATTTTGATCTCATAATGCACCAACAGATATATAATTGAATTATTTTTCCAACGATACCAATATCACCCAAATCCGATATCGAAGCAAAAAGTTATGCCTATTTTACTCCAGCGTGTTAGCCTGGAAACTTGTGACGATATTTTGTGACGACTTGTCACAAGTCTGACGGATTGTCACAAAGGTCATCACCCTTAAGCAAAAATTCATAAATTCTACCCTTTTGTGATGACTTGTCACAAGTCTGACGACTTGCCACAAATGTCGTCAGCTATTTTTTCAGCAATTAAAAGACATTTTTGAAAGGGTACTTTGGTCTTTTCCCATCTTTTGGAGGCCCTTATATATATATGAGAATCCTCATACATACTCTAATTTCTTCATTTTCTCTTTCAATTCTCTTAAGAAAATATATCTAGGGTTCCATTCAAGAATATTAATCTTCCAAAAATCATTCATAAATCTTCAAGATTTCTTCAAGAACCAAGTTTCACATAGTGTGGGCTTTGAAAATCATTTATTACAAGTGCGGATAGAGTATCAAGCAATAGAATTCATCCAATTTCAAAGATTAAGGTATGTGGGGTTTTGAACAAGAGCAATCCTTTTGTTCTTGTTCCGAAAGCTTTGATTTCTCCTATCGATTTATATGATTTTGCAAGTGGGTTTATACCCAAATTACTTCATCATGAGACTATGAGAATATAAATTGTTCAAGCTTTGTTATACATGATTAATTTACTATTCCCAAGTTATGACTTGAAATTTAATATTGTGAATTTCATATTTCTACCATGAGTTGATATTTCAAGTACTTTCAAGATATGTGTCAAGCTTTAAGCTTCCTTATGACATATTGGATTATTGAGTATATTGATTCATGAGATTGAGTTGTTATAATGAGTCTTGATATTTCCTCAAAGTTATTGATGTTGCCATGATTTAATGAATTGATACATTTTTATATTGAGAAAGATTGATTTGATTTGAGTCAAGTTATAAATCTACAAATTGATTATGATTTGATAAATGAGAAAGAGATTTGATTTGATCTTCATGATAGACCCTTGTGATGTTTGTGGTGGATTTCCTAATGCGTTATGAGCTTCTATCTGGGATTAGTATTTAGCACCGAGCGAGAAATGTGATTTTTCCTCCAAAACTACGTGCCACTGTAGGATTGGTATTGATATTTATGGGCCAGAGTCCGAGTATGAGATTGTGATCACTAAATTGAGGTTTCCCTGGAAAGAGTACAATGCTCCTGCCAATGTAGGGTTCTCTCCTTAGGAGGGAAAAACTTTGGACTCCATGTAGCTCACATAGTTTATGTCGGTTATAAGAACCTCCCATATCCATAAGAGTTGAGTTTCTTGAATTACCAAGTTACTCCGAGTCTTGAGGAGAAGAGTTGAGTTGTTTATGATGATTTATGAGGTTTTTATAATATGATGTATTTACCATAAGATCATGAAAAATATATTTTAATCTAACTCAAGCCAAGTGAGCCATCATTGTACATATGCATATTTTCATGAAATTGATGATGATATTTACATTGTTACATGCACCCCACATACTCAATACATTCCAAAGTACTAACCCACATATTTTTCCTACGGGCTATATTTTCTCATAATGTAGGTTCAGGTACTCATCCGTAGCCACGTTAGTGATATTCGGGTGCCTCACTACATTTCCTCAGTGGTAAGTCCTCATGGTCCGAGGTTCGTATCTATATTTTTGTGATATTATTTTGTTGTTATGGCTTTCTGTACTATTGAGTCAGTTGGAGGTTATTCCCAAATGCTCCTTGATTTTGATGTATAGAGGCTTTGTCAGACTAGAGGGATGGTATGTACAGATATTCAATATATATTTTAGTTGTACAATTTAGTATTATCCAGTATCTCTCCTGAACCCGATGTGATATATCTCTTTATTATGCATGACTATTGTTTGATTGAGTTCCTTGAGGTAGTGTCTGGCTTCGAGGGTTATCTTGGGGCTCTGTGTAGCCCTAAGCACCATGTGACATCTCGGGATGAAAATTTTGGGGCATTACAAAGCTTAGTATCAGAGCCTAAGGTTTAAGAAGTCCTATGTCCTAGGGATACTGAAAAGCTGCATTACGTAGAGTCTTGATCATCGGTGTATAGTACGCCACATCTATGAGCAAGAGTCTATGGGATATTTTAAGAAAAGTCGTTTCTTTCTTTTGAAAGTTTTTCATGCCTACAACTGTCTCTTTATCTGCAATTAACTCATGCTCTCTTATAACAGAAAATGCTTCCTCATCGAGCTCGTAGAAATAACTAGAAACCTCAACCCATTGATCCCTTGAACGAGCAAGTGTCTCATGCGGAATTCTGGGAAGTTTTTCAGGAGCTAGCGCAGGCAGTTACCACCAATGCTCAAGCTAATGCCCAGGATACTGTTCCACCTCCACAAGAGAATAATTCTACTGCAACTTGAGTTTGTGACTTTATACAGATGAATCCACCTGAGTTCTATGGGTTGAAGGTAGGTGAAGACCCACAGATGTACTTGGATGAAGTAAGAAAGATCACCCAGATTAGGCATGTGACTGAGGAAGAGAGTGTTAAATTGGCTACCTATCAAATAAAACATATTGCATTTGATTGGGTGGAGATGTGGAGGGAGAGTAGAGGGGAGGATGCCGCTCCCATGGCTTGGATGTTATTCTAGGATGTGTTCTTGGACAAATTCTTTCCTACTGACATGAGGGAAGTAAAGATAGAGAAATTCATGAATTTGAGACAAGGCTTCATGACTGTTAAGGGGTATTGTCTTAGATTCAATCAGTTATCAAAATATGCTCCTAGTATGATGGCTGAATCTCGAACCATCATAAGAAAGTTCGTGACCGGCGTGTCAAGTTACTTTATGAAAGAGTGTAGATCTTCTATGCTTAATAGAGAGATAGACCTTTCTCGATTGATGATACATGCCCAATAGATTGAAGCTAATAAGGTGAAAGAGAGGGAGAGAGTAAGAGGGAATAAAAGACCTAGATCAGAGCTGCAGGGATTTAGTCAGTCCAGATTCCATGGAGGAAACCACCCTCAATTCCAGAGATGTTCATTTATGCCCACGCCTTTCTTAGATAGT
The DNA here is from genome assembly GCF_002878395.1 of Capsicum annuum. Taxonomy (NCBI): domain Eukaryota; kingdom Viridiplantae; phylum Streptophyta; class Magnoliopsida; order Solanales; family Solanaceae; genus Capsicum; species Capsicum annuum. The sequence goes on from NC_061118.1 coordinate 132,599,968, forward strand.
GCTCTCACACCTAGAATCAGCCAAGAGTAGGGGAACAGGCCTATCCCGTCCGGGTCTCAGGAAAGTGTAAGTAACAGGCCTCGTCCTTCTTTATGTGCCAAGTGTGGTAGAGATCATTTTGACGAGTGTTTTGTTGATCAGAGGGGTTGGTTTGGTTGTGGCAAGTTGGGCCACCGACTTAGAGATTATTCGTATGCTATAAAGAGGAGTTGAGATGCTCATCCCCAAAGTCAGGATACCAGTGCCCCTCCTCCCATAGTACGCCCAGTTCGACCTCAGGATGCCTCTTCTAGTACTATTGGCAGTTCGCGCCAGAATCGCTTCTATGATATACCACCTTACCAGATGTTGTCACAAGTATTCTCTGTGTCTTTCATATCGATGTGTATGTATTGATGGGTCCCGATTTGAGTTTCTCTTATGTGACACCTCTGGTTGCTGTAAATTTTGAGATGGACCCTGAACAAATTCCTGAGCCTATTCTAGTTTCTACCTAAGTAAGAGAATTTATTATTGCTAAGCGAGTGTATAAGAAGTATCCTATCACTGTCCTTCATTGGGTCATATGTGCTGATTTGATTAAGATAGATATGGTTGATTTTGACGTTATTATGGGTATAGATTGGCTTCACTCGTGCTATTTGTCTATAGATTGTCATACCCGAGTGGTAAAGTTTCAATTTCCTGACGAGCCCATTTTTGAGTGGTTCGGGAGTTCTGTAACTCTGAAGAGCCATTTCATATCCTACCTCAAAGCTAGGAAGTTGATTTCCAAGGGTTGCATCTATCACCTAGTTTGAGTTAAAGACCTCAAGTCCAAGACTCTAACTATTTAGTTAGTTAGCATTGTTAATGAGTTTCCTGATATTTTCCCAGAAGATCTCCTAGGGGTCCCACCTGATAGAGAAATAGAATTCAAGATTGATCTCCTTCCTGGCACTCAGCCTATTTCTATTCCTCCATACCATATGGCTCCCGTAGAACTTAAAGAGTTGAAGGAGCAACTCAAAGATCTCTTAGACAAAGGTTTTATCATACACAGCATTTCCCCATGGGGTACACCTATTCTATTTATGCGTAAAAAAGATGGTACATTAAGATGTGCATTGACTAACGTCAACTCAATAAGGTAACTATCAAGAACAAGTATCCTCTTCCTAGAATTGATGATTTATTTGATCAGCTAGAGGGTGCAAGTCATTTCTCAAAGATAGACCTTAGATCCGGCTATCATCAGCTTAAAGTGAGAGAGTATGATATTCCTAAGACAGCCTTCCGAACCTGTTATGGTCACTTTGAGTTTCTTGTCATGTCCTTTGGTTTAACCAATGCTCCAACAACCTTTATGAACCTCATGAATCGAGTGTTCAAGCAATATCTTGATATCTTTGTCATTGTATTCATAGACGATATTTTTATGTTTTCCCAAAGAGATGATGATCGACCATCTTAGGATTATCTTGCAAACTCTTAGAGATCATCAATTATTCTCTAAATTTAGCAAGTGTGAATTTTGGCTAAGGTCAGTTGCTTTTTTGGGTCACATTGTTTCCGCCGAAGGCATTAGAGTCGATCCCCAAAAGAAAGAAGATGTAAAGAATTGGCCTAGACCTACCTCCCCATCTGACGTTAGGAGTTTCTTAGGTCTAGCTGGTTACTACCATTATTATGTTGAGGGATTCTCTTTCATTGCGTCTCCCATGACCCGGTTGAACCAAAACAAAGTTAAGTTCTAGTAGACAGATGCTTGTGAGAAGAGTTTTCAGGAGGTAAAGACTCGACTCACTTCAGCCCCAGTGTTAGATTTACCCGATGGTACTGATGGTTTTATGGTGTATTGTGACACTTTTAGAGTTGGTTTGGGTTGTGTATTGATGCATATGTGTAAAGTTATAGCTTATGCCTCTAGACTATTGAAGCGTCATGAGAAAAATTACCCAACCCATGATCTTGAATTAGCAGCTGTAGTTTTTGCTTTGAAATTCTGGAGACATTATTTGTATGGTGTTCATGTTGATGTTTTTACTGATCAAAAAAGCCTACAGTATGTATTTACTAAGAGGGAGTTGAATCTTAGGCAAAGAAGATGGTTAGAGTTGCTAAAAGACTATGATATTAGTGTGTTGTATCACCTGAGCAAGGCCAATGTTATGGCAGATACTCTTAGCAGGTTGTCTATGGATAGTGTAGCTTATGTAGGGAATGATAAGAAAGAATTGGCTTGTAATGTGCATTGTTTAGCTAGGGTGGGTGTTAGATTGCTTGATTCCGCTGAAGGGAGTATGTTAGTTCAGAGTAGTTCCGAGTCCTCTTTGGTCTCATAGGTAAAGGAGAAGTAAGACAGGGATCCTAGTTTGGTCAGACTGAAGGAGTCAGTTAAGGACCAAAAGGTAGAGGTTTTCTCCCAAGGGGGAGATGGTGTGTTGAGATTGCAGGGTAGGTTGTGTGTTCCCGATGTTGATGATATAAGGTAGAGAATTATGGCTGAAGTGCATGGTGCACGATATTCTATTCATCCCGATGTTACCAAGATGTACCTTGATTTGCGGGAAATTTATTGGTGGAACATAGCAGGATTTGTGGCAAAGTGTTCTACTTATCAACAGGTTAAGGTAGAGCACCAAAGGATCGGTAGTGTAATACAAGAGTTTAGCATTCCTACTTTGAAGTGGGAAGAAGTGAATATGGATTTCGTAATTGGTTTGCCTCTTTCTCATTGTCATCATGATTCAATTTGAGTTGTTGTAGACCGATTGACTAAATCATCTCATTTCTTACCTGTGCATTCTTCTTATACAGCTGAGGATTATGCTAGATTGTATATCCATAAGTTAGTCAGATTGCATAGAGTTCCTTTGTCTATAATCTCAGATAGGGGTACTCAGTTTACTTCACAATTTTGGAGAGCCTTTCAGAATGGTCTTGGTACCTAAGTTCATTTGAGTTCCGCTTTTCATCCGCAGACTAATGGTCAGATTGAGAGGACTATTAAGATTTTTGAGGACATGTTGAGAGCATGTGCGCTTGATTTCAACGATAGTTGGGATAAGCACTTGCCATTGATTGAATTTGAGTATAACCATAGTTTCCATGCTAGTATTCAGATGGACCTGTTCGAAGATTTTTATGGAAGAAGATGTAGATCGCCTATAGGTTGGTTTGAATTAGGAGAAGCAGCTTTGATTAGGCCTGATGCTATGTTCGAGGCTATGGAAAAAGTTAAGTTGATTCGAGAAAGATTGAAGACCACTCAAAGTCGTCAGAAGTCGTATGTGGATGTGAGAAGAAAAGATCTTGAGTTTAATGTGAATGATTTGGTGTACTTAAAGGTTTCACCCATGAAAGGGGTGAAGAGATTTGGGAAGAAGGGAAAGCTTAGTCCCTGTTATGTGTGTCCATACAGGATTCTGAGCCGTGTTGGGAAAGTAGCATATGAAGTGGAGTTACCCGCGGAGTTGTCTAGCATTCATCCGGTATTCCATGTTTCTATGCTTAAGAAGTGTATTGGTGATTCTGTCATAGTTGATTCTTCTGAAAGCTTAGATATTTAGGATAACCTTTCATTCGAGGAGATTCCAGTTGAGATTGTGGATTTTCAGGTCCGTAGACTAAGGAACAAAAAAGTTCCTTTGGTTAAAGTTATTTGGCAAAATCAATTTGTTGAGGTTGCTACTTGGGAAGCCGAAGCTGATATACGAGCCAAGTACCCTCACCTCTTTTCTGTGAGTTTGGAGCAAGCAGAAGGTACCATTCTTTCTTAATTCCGCCCCCTTCTTAATAAAGATTCAGCTGTGTGTTTACTTTCATCACGAATTTGTGCATTTTGTATAGTATCTGAAGATATAGAGTGAAGTAAGTCCTTTGAGTGAGTCGTTCCAGCTTTACGTCCTCATTTTTTCTTGTTCTTGGCCTATCTGGCAATATTTGGGGATGAATGTTTCCAAGGAAGAGATATTATAATACCCCGAGAACTCTAACCAATAGTTCCACCATGACTCAAGCTCATGAGAAATAAATTATAGTACTTTGTTTTTTTTTAGATCAAGGGTGATGTGTATTAAGGCCTCAAAGATGTCCTAGTGATTAAGTGAATCAAAACATCCCTTACTGATTGAATTCTTGAGAAGGATTTTGGCATAGTCAACTTCAGACGAGCATATCTCTTGTTACACTAAGAAATTTTGAGCTCATAATCCACCAACAGATAGATAATTGAATTAGATTTCCAACGGTACTAATTTCACCCAAATCCAGTATCGGAGCAAAAAGTTTGCCTATTTTACTCCAGCGTGTCAGCCTAAAAACTATGTGATGACATTTTGTGACGACTTGTCACAAATCTGATGGCTTGTCACAAAAGGTCGTCAGCCTTAAGCAGAAAGTCATAAATTCCACCCTTTTGTGACAATATTTCGTGACAACTTGTCACAAATGTCGTCAGCTATTTTTTTCAGCAATTAAAGGAAGTTTTTGTAAGGGTATTTTGGTCATTTCCCATCTTTTGGAGGCCCCTATATATATGAGAATCTCCATCTAAACCCTAATTTCTTCATTTTCTCTTCCAATTCTCTTAAGAAAATATATCTAGGGTTTCATTCAAGAACATTAATCTTGCAAAAATCATCCATAAATTTTCAAGATTTCTTCAAGAACCAAGTTTCACATAGTGTGGGCTTCGAGAATCATTTATTACAAGTGAGGATAGAGTATCAAGCAATAGAATTCATCCAATTTCAAAGATTAAGGTATGTGGGGTTTTGAACAAGAGCAATCCTTTCGTTCTTGTGCCCAAAGCTTTGATTTCTATTATGGATTTATATGATTTTGCAAGTGGGTTTATACCCAAATTACTTCATCATGAGACTATGAGAATATAAATTGTTCAAGCTTTGTTTACATGGTTATTTTACTATTTCCAAGTTATGACTTGATATTTAATATTGTGAATTTCATATTTCTACCATGAGTTGATATTTCAAGTGCTTTCAAGATATGTGTCAAGCTTTAAGCTTCCTTGTGACAAAATGGATTATTGAGTATATTGATTCATGAGATGTTACAATGAGTCTTGATATTTACTCAAAGTTATTGATATTGCCATGATTTAATGAATTGATACCTTTTGATATTGAGAAAGATTGATTTGATTTGAGTCGAGTTAGGAATCCATAAATTGAATATGATTTGATAAATGAAAAAAAAGATTTGATTTGATCTTCATGATAGACCCTTGTGATGTTTGTGGTAGATTTTCTAACGCGTTCTGAGCTTGAGTTTGGGATTAGTATTTAGCACCGAGAGGGAAATGTGATATTTCCCCCGAAACTACGTGCCACTGTAGGATTGGTATTCATATTTGTGGGCCAAAGGCCGAGTATGAGATTGTGATCACTAAATTGAGGTTGTACTCCCTGGCAAGAGTACGACGCTCCCGCCAATGTGGGGTTCTCTCCTTAGGAGGGTAAAACATTGGACTCCATGTATCTCACATGGGTTATGTCGGTTATAAGAACCTCCCATGTTCATAAGAGTTGAGTTTCTTGAATTACCGAGTCACTCCGAGTCTTGAGGTGAAGAGTTGAGTTGTTTATGATGATTTATAAGGTTTTAATCATATGATTTATTTACTATGAGATCATGAAAAGTATGTTTCAATCTAACTCAAGCCAAGTGAGCCATCATTGTACATATGCATATTTTCATGAAATTGATGATGATACTTACATTGTTGCATACA
>NC_061118.1:132608704-132631963 GCF_002878395.1 Capsicum annuum
ATACACCCCCACATACTCAGTACATTTCAAAGTGTTGACGCACATATTTTTCATATAGGCTACATTTTCTTGTAATGTAGGTTCAGGTACTCAGCCGCAGCCGTGTTAGCAATATTCGGGTGCCTCACTACATTTCCTCAGTGGTGACTCCTCATTGTTCGAGGACCGTGTCTATATTTTTGTGATATCATTTTGTTGTTATGGCTTTCAGTACTGTTGAGTCAGTTGGGGGTTTGTCCGAAATGCTCCTTGATTTTGATGTATAGAGGGTTTGTCAGACTAGAGGGATGGTATGTACAGACATTCAATATATATTTTGGTTGTACAGTTTAGTATTATCCAGTATCTCTCTTGAACCCGATGTGATATATCTCTTTATTATGCATGACTATTGTTTAATTGAGTTCCTTGAGGTAGTGTTTGGCTCCGAGGGTTAGCTTGGTGCTACGTGTAGCCCTAAGCACCGTGTGACATCTCGGGATGGAAATTTTGGGGCGTTACAAATAAAGGAAACCTTTAGAAACCAATTTTCGAGATCTACGATACAAGATAAACATTCCCTTAGGCACTAGGGAACTACCTTGCTATTCGATTACCGGCTCATTTAGGAAATGGATACTGACCCTTTGGGTCTGAAAATCATGAGAAATATAACATTAATGCAACCAATACATCCCCAAAACCATATCAAAGTCCAACATATTCAACTCTATTAGATCCTCTAAGGTCTCCCTACCGTGAACTGACATCGCATAACCCCTAAAGAATTTTTTATCCACAATGGAGTCACCCACCAGGGTGGACACCAAAAAAGGGTTCAAAATATAGTCAGGATAAAATCAAAAATGGATAGCCACATAAGGGGTCACATAGGAGACAGTAGACCTAGGATCAAGTAGACTGTATAAATCACGAGAAAAAAGTTTAAACATACCAATAACAACATCAGCGAATGCCTCAGAATCCTGGCGAGTGGCGAGAACATACAAACGGTTCAACAAGTGTCGGAGCCAGAAGCAGAAGTAGCCGCCTTTTGTGTGATGAAGAAGTAATATGAATCTTATTCTCCCCAGAAGAAACCTTAGATGGACAATCCCTCTTCAGATAACCAGTCTAACCATATTTAAGGAACTTGTTCCTTCCTTCCTCGCAAAAACTATGATGCACCTGACCACAAAATATATAAGGAGAATTTGACGGAGCTGACTGAGCCCTACTAACCTGTGACTGAGCTCCTAGTGCTCTAAACCCACCATCAAACTAGGAACGACGGTCACCCAACGACTTTGGATAAGGAGCACTAGCCATAGAGTAGGAACCAGAATTACCCCACTTTTTCTTAGACTACTTACCACTATCTCTACCACTTTGCTATTGACCTCCACCCTAATCTGAATAGCAAAACTACTTATTCTACCTCTCACTCATCTCTGCTTGCTTTGTCTTTTCTTTCTCCACTTATTGCATGTACACCACTAGTCTAGAGATGTCCATATCCTTGTTGAAGAAGGCAGCCTTGCTTTCCAAAATTAACTCATAGGACGACCTCGAAGCAAAATTCTTTATTCTAGCCCTTATGCTAGACACAAATTCAGGAGCATAACACGACAACTGATAAAACTTCAAGGCATACTCCTTTACCGATACCCTGTCTTACTTGAGAATCACAAATTCCTCAGCCTTTGCCTTTCTCAACTCCGGAGGAAAAAAATGGTTAAGGAAAGCACTAGAAAAATTATCCGACAAAGGGGACTCAGGTTCATCACCCCTAAACTGGTCCTACTCCTCATACCATTGGTATGCCACAGACTTCAATTGATAAGCAGTGAACTCTACACCCTTCATGTTAGTAGCATACATCACACGAAAGATCTTTTGCATATTATTAATAAAATTTTGAGGATCTTTCTCAACTTTAGAATCAGTGAAAACAGAAGGACTCAACCTTACGAATTTGCCAAACTTAGCAGCCTCAGATAATGGAGTAATAGAAGCAACACGCTCAGTATGGGAGGCCACCAATTGGGTATGAAAATGAATTGACTAGCGAAACTCAGCATTAGACACACCAGCTCGAGGTGTCTGAGGAGGGATAGGAGCAACCTGTGGAGCTCCCTCAGGGCAATCAGAAGCATACCCTAGACCAAGTCTGAACCCTATGAGTAGGATGAGCTCCATCCACATTATCCTCAGATGGGACATAAGAGTTTTCACGAATATCAAATCTTTTGGGAGGCATGATCTGAAAAGCGAACATATGAAAATTAAAGGAGGTTTAAGACCTTAGACTCTATAGCTTGAAATAAAACAACAACACAGAGAAAACATTCCTAAATGCCTCATAGCCTCTCCCTTATAAGTTCAGTGCGCTACACACCTATAAATAAGACTCTACTTGATCCGACTTTGTTGGACCCCCAATGAGAGCAAACCTAGGCTCTAACACCATCTCTTTAACAACACAAACTAGGACCTGGCCATGACGGGTATCTTAACACACTAATGTTGGATAAAATCTGAACATATAACAACATAGAGTGCAGTAGCTTAAGAAAAAAATAATGCATGTCTGTAACGCCCCGAAATATCATCCCGAGAGATAACCCTTTATGCCAAAACACTACCCTTGGGTTCCAACACAACAACATACACGCTATGCTAAGGATATATACATGAGTACATATCATATTACATCGTACATGGTACGAAATATCATTAGACTATACATATATGGAATGTCTATACACAAACCAACCCAACAATATACTAGTCTGACATAGCCTCTATATAGCAAAATCAACGAGCCATTGGGACAAACCCCTAACTGACTCAACAGACCAAAGGGATCATAAAACAACAGTACCAACACAAGCAACTTGGTCCTCGAACCATGAGGACTCACCACAGAAGGAATGTAGATGCGGCACTCGGATATCACTGTCGCGGCTGCGGCTAAGTACCTGAACCTACATCATGGTAAGAATGTATCCCATAAAGAAATATATGGGTTAGCACAAGATACATACTGAGTATGTGGGGGCGCATGCAAAATATAAATAATATCATAAATTTCGTAAAAACGTACATACGAACCATAATGACACAACTGGCTTGAGTGATATTGAATCATGAAACTCATAACATCTTAGATAGGAAATATAGGAGAAAAACCTCATAAATCATTATAGATCATCATAGGCAACTTGACTTACCACATCAAAACTCGAAGTGACTCGGTATTCAATAAACATGACACTTATGGATAGGGGAGTTTTCTATAACCGAAAACCCCACGTGAGCTACGTGGAATACCAACGTTTGAAACCCCCGTTGGCAGGAGTGTCATACTCTTTACCAGAGAGTACGACCTTAAAACTGCAATAATCATAATCGGTCTCTCTGGCCAATAATATCATCATCAAACAATCCTACGGTGGCACATAGGTTTCGGGAGATACTAAATTTCCCTCTCGGTGCTACGTACTACTCCCCGACAAGCTCAGAATGCGGTAGGAAATCCACCAAAACATCACAAGGGTTATCATAAAGACCAAATCAAATCTCTTTCTCATTTATCAAATCATATCAATTTGTGGATTCCTAATTCAACACATTTTAGCTCAAAATATATTAATCTTCCTCAACATCAACAAGGTATCAATGCATTGAACCATAACTGACTCGACATTTGGACAAGGATATGAAGACTCAATACATAATATTTTCAACAATTTAACTCATCAAAACCATCTGGAAAATACCAAGACTCATTGCAACTTCAATATCAATATTTCTCAATTTGCCATCCAACTCTCATTTAAAGGCACTTGAGACATCAACCCATAGTAGGGATATAGAATTTCCAATATTAATTATAAATTCATAATAAGGAAAAAGTGGAATGATAGTATAAATCACGGCTTAACAAATTAAATCATCATACTCTCATAATCAAATACTTTTTGGACATAATTCCATCTCAACATCATACACATATCGGATGACATAATTCCATAGCTCATGGATAATAATATAAGATATAAAATCATATTTCTAATTCACGGTAAAAGATGTAAAATCTCATGTCAATGTAATTCAACAAAAATACCAGGCACAAGATCGAAAGGATAGTCTTGTTCAAAGCCCCACATACCTAAAAATGGAAGATGAATATGAAATTCCGACTCCAGAACTTTATTCACAAAAATAAAGGGTGCTTCTCAAAGCCCTTAACATGATCAACTCGAATCCCGAATCAATTTGAAATTTCTACGGTTCAATCAAGAGACATAGAATGATGAAATTTGGAGTAGTAGGGTTGGAGTTTGAGCCTTAGGAAATTTTGGAGAAAAATGAGCTATTGAATGCTCTTAATGGACTTAAATCCATGGTTTACCCGGATGGATTGGAGTGGAAATGACCAAAACACCCTTAAAAATCAAATAATGTCAAATCTGTCCTTTGGTGGACTGTTTTGATAGGCTAAAGTAGATCGACCATAACTTTTTGCTTCAATGGCCAAATTGGATGAAATCAATTTTATTGGAAAGAGGACTTTTAGAGATTTCTGTTGATATATGGTAGCTCACCCATATCATTATGTACAAGGAGTTATGATCGTTTTAAGTTGACCCTAAAATTCACCTGGCCTCAGTATTTTTTTTCCTGCACATTTACTGTTCACCACTATTCACGGTTAGATTGGAATGATCATAACTCATCGCTCGAGTGTCTGTTTTGGATGATCCACATATAGCTGGAAAGATTATTTGATGCTCTACGTAATGACGGGTCGCATATCCAGAAATTCCACATAGAAAAATTATTAATCATAATAAAGAACGGAATTCAATACATTTTCGTCCGAGATCTTAACAGAAAATTTTTTGGGGCATCACATCACTCCCCCTTGGAAACATTCGTCCTCGAATGTGGATAGGTAGGTCAATAATATTATGAAAATGAGTATATAGAGAAAAATCATCTTGCCCAAGCATATACTCCATTCTAGATTTTTTTTGGATATTGTAGAAAACACACAAGCCAAGATAGACATAGCAATAAGGATTAAATCAAAAGAGAACGATACCTTTGACATGCTCAGGATTCGTAGGAAAGAGGTGGGGATATTTGCCACGCATATCCACTTCGACTTCCCAAGTAGCACTCTCCACGGATTGATTTCGCCAAAGCACTTTAACCAAAGGAACTTCCTTGTTTCTTAGCCTACGAACTTGAAAGTCAAAAACCTTAACTGAAATCCCTTCATATGAAAGACTATCTTGAATACTCGAGCTTTCGGCAGGATCAATCACAACAGAATCACCAATAGACTTCTTAAGCATAGAAACATGGAAAACCGGATGGACGTTAGATAACTCCGCGGGCAATTCAACATTATACGCTACCTTCCCAATGCGATCCACAATCTTATAGGGACCAATGTAATGGGGACTTAGTTTCCCTTTCTTCCCCAATCTCTTCACCCCTTTCATGGGTGAAACTTTGAAGTACACTAAATCACCAACATCAAATTCAAGGCCTTCCTCCTTACATCTACGTATGATTTTTGACGACTTTGGGCGGTTTTCAACCTTTTCCGAATTAATTTAACCTTTTCCATGGCCTCGAACACCGCATCCGGTCCAGTCACAGCAGGCTCACCTACTTCAAACCAACCAATGGGTGATCTACACCTTCTACCATACAAAGCTTCAAACGGGGCGATTTCAATAGTAGCATGAAAACTGTTATTGTAAGAAAACTCGATTAATTCCAAGTGCTCATCCCAACTACCTTTAAAATCAAGCACACAAGCCCTCAACATATCTTCTAAAGTCTGAATGGTCCGCTTGGGCTAATCATCTCTTTGTGGATGGAAAGCAGAACTTAAACGAATTTAGGTACCGAGACCCTTCTGGAAAGATTTCCAAAACTGAGTACCTCTGTCAAAAATAATAGCCAAAGGGATTCCATAGAGTCTGACAAGTTCCCGAATATATATATTCTAGCATAATCTTCAGCTGTATACGATGAATGAACAGACAAGAAATGAGCTGATTTCGTCAGCCGATCTACGACAACCCAAATCGAATCATGATGGGGACGAGAAGGAGACAAACCAACTATGAAGTCTATATTCACTTCTTCCCACTTTCAAGTAGGAATGCTAAACTCTTGCATCACGCCACTGGGCCTTTGATGCTCTATTTTAACATGTTGACACGTGGAACACTTCACCACAAATTCTGCTATGTTTCTCTTCATACCGTTCCACCAATAGATTTCCCGCAAATCATGGTACATCTTGGTAGCACCAGGATGCATGGAGTATCACGTACCATGCGCTTCCACCATAATCCTCTGCTTCAAGTTATCAATATCAGGAACACATAATCTTTCTCGGAGTCTCAAAACGCTATCTCCCCCTTCGGAGAAAACCTTCACCTTTTGGTCTTTAACTGACTCTTTTAACCTGACCAAGGTAGGATCCCTGTCTTGCTTCTCCTTCACTTCCAAAACTAAAGAGGATTTGGAACCGCTTTGCACTCCTATACTACCCTCAGCATCACCAAATATCCTAACCCCCAATCTAGCCAAACGATGTACCTCACGGGCCAAATTCTTCTTACCAATCTCCACATGTGCTATGCTACCAATGGACTTCCGACTAAGGGCATCTGCTACTACATTGGCCTTGCCTGGATGATATAGCACGCTATATCATAATCTTTTAACAGTTCTAACCATCATCGCTGCCTAAGATTCAACTCCTTTTAGGTGAATACATACTGCAAGCTCTTATGGTCCGTGAAGACGTCGACATGGACACCATACAAATAATGTCTCCAGATTTTCAAAGCAAAAACCACGTCAGCTAATTCAAGGTCATGGGTAGGATAATTCTTCTCGTGAGGCTTTAGCTACCTGGAAGCATAAGCTATAACCTTGCTCTTTTGCATCAATACAAAACCTAAACCGACTCTGGAAGCATCGCAATACACCACAAAACCATCAACACCATCAGGCAAAGTCAACACAGGGGCTGAAGTGAGTCGAGTCTTCAACTCTTGAAAACTCTTCTCGTCAGATTCGGACCACAGGAACTTCACTTTCTTTTGGGTCAAACGGGTCATAGGATATGCAATAGATGAAAACCCTTCAACAAAACGATGATAATAACCAGCTATACCCAAGAAACTTCGGATATCAGAAGGAGAAATAGGTCTAGGCCAACTCTTTATATCCTCTATCTTTTGAGGATTAACTCTAATACCTTCGGAAGAAATAACATGACCCAAAAAAGCTACAGAGTTCAGCCAGAACTCACACTTACTGAACTTAGCATACAACCTATGAGTTCGAAGAGTTTCCAACGTAATTCAGAGATGATCCTCATGATCACCCTCACTTTGGTAGTAAATAAGAATATCATCAAGGAATACTATTACAAATAAATCCAGATATGATTGGAATACATGGTTCATAAGATCCATGAAAGCCACTGGAGCATTAGTTAACCCGAAAGACATCACTAGAAATTCAAAATGACCATAACGAGTTCGAAAGGCTATCTTGGTGATATAACATTCCCTAACCTTAAGTTGGTGATAACTGAATCTGAGGTCTATCTTCAAAAAGTAGCTCGTACCTTACAATTGATCAAATAAATCATCAATTCGAGGAAACAGATATTTATTCTTGATAGTAACCCTATTAAGCTGCCAGTAATTAATACATATTTGCAAAAAACCATCTTTCTTACGCACAAATAGGACAGGTTCACCCCACGGGGACACACTAGGTCTGATAAAGCTTTTGTCTAAAAGATCTTTCAATTGCTCCTTCAACTCTTTAAGTTCCGTGGGAGCCATGTAATACGGAGGAATAGAAATAGGCTGAGTATCGGGAAAAAGGTCAATCCCAAACTCTATCTCTCTATCAAGAGGTACTCCAAGGAGATCTTCCGAAAAGATATCAAAAAACTCATTAACAACATTAATTGACTGAATGGTTGGGGTTTCAGACTTAGTGTCTTTAACTTGAACCAAATGGTGGATGCAACCCTTGGAAATCAACTTCCTAGCTTTGAGATAGGATATGAAACGACCCTTAGGAATCACAGAACTCCTGGACCATTCGAGGATAGGTTCATTAGGAAATTGAAACTTGACCACACAGGCATGATAATCAATAGACGGATAGCATAAGTGAAGCCAATCCATACCCAGAATGATATCAAAGTATATCTAGCTCAATCAAATCAGCATACATAACCCAATGAAAGATAGTAATAGGACATTTCTTATACACCCGCTTAGCAATGACAGACTCTTCTATCGGAGTAGAAACCAAAATAGGCTCAAAAATTAGTTCAGGATCCGTTTCAAAATTTACAGCAACCAGAGGTGTCACATAAGAAAAACTCAAACTGGGGTCCATCAACACGTAGACATCAAAATAAAAATCACAGAGCATACCGGTGACAACATCAGGAGAGTCCTCCTGCTCCTGACGAGGTGGTATAGCATAGAAATAATTCTGGCATTGACTGCTAGCAGTACTAAATGAAGCACCCTGAGGAGGAACTGGATGGGCTGCGGGGGCGAGGAACTGGTAGCCTGACTCTGAAGATGGGTATCACGACTCCACTGTCTGGTATACGGGTAGTCTCTAAGTATGTGGCCTAACTTGCCATAAAAAAATAGCCCCACTGCCCCATATAACACTCCCCAAAATGGTCTTTACCACACTTAGCACACGAAGGAAGATGAGGTTGGCTGCTTACACTATCTTTAGACCTGGAAAATACCGACCTATTCTCGAGGTCCTGCCTACCCTGATATATAGGAGCACTAGCTGAGGAAGGCACAGGTATAAATGGACGTCTCTTGAACTGAGGGTGACTCCCTCCGGAGAATCTAGTCTGACCAGACCCCTGTTGCTCCGATCTGACTCTCTTAATTTGTCTTACTCTTTCTCTTTCCTTTATCTTGTCTGACTCAATCTATTGGGCGTGAATCATTAACCTAGGTAGATCAATCTCCCTGTTGATCATAGCAGATCTACATTCTTTCATTACATAACTCGACACCCAAGTTAGAAACTTGCTCATACTAGTCCTCAAGTCAGCCATCATATTAGGAGCGTACTTCGATAGGTAATTAAACTTAAGACAATACTCCTTAACCGACATGGAGCCTTGTGTCAAATTCATAAACTCCTCTATCTTAGCTTCCCATAACTCAAGAGGAAAGAATCTATCCAAGAAAGCATCTTGGAACAATTACCAAGTGACAGGAGCGATATCTTCCTCTCTACCCTTATTCCACATCTGCACCCAGTCATAGGCAACATCCTTCAACCAATAAGAAGCCAGCTCCACACTTTCTTCCTCGGTCACATGCATAATCTGTGTAATTTTCTTTATTTTATCAACATACATCTGCGGGTCCTCACCTGCTCTCGACCTATGAGACTGGCGAATTCATCCACATAAAGTAACTAATTCGTGCTGCAGCTGAATTATTTTCCTACAGAGGTGGAGCATTGTCTTGAGTATTATCGGTAACTACCTGGGCTAGCGTATGAAAAGCTTCTCAAAATTTGGCATGGGATACCATCTCATGTAACGGATCAATGGGTTGAGGTTGGTTGTTGTTTCCGCGAGCTCGATGTGGAGGCATTTTCTGCCATAAGAACGCATGAATTAGTAGCAGAAAGAAACAGTTGTAAGCATGATAAACTCTTGTAGAAAGAAAGAAATGACTTTTCCTAGAATGCCCCGCAGCCTCTTGATTATAGGTGTAGCGCGCTACACATCGATGCTCAAGACTCTACATAACGCGGGTTGTCAGACTCCCTAGGACTCTTCACAACCTTAGGCTCTGATACCTAGTTTGTAACGCCCCGAAATATCATCTCGAGATGCCACATGGTGCCCAAGGCTACACGTAGCCTCAAGCTAACCCTTTAAGCGAAAACACTACCCTTGGGTTCCAACACAACAACATACACGCTACGCTAAGGATATATACATAAGTACATATCATATTAGATCGCACATGGCACGGAATATCATTAGACTATACATATATGGAATGTCCATACACAAACCAACCCAACAATACGCTAGTCTGACATAGCCTCTATACAACAAAATCAACGAGCCATTGGGACAATCCCCCAACTGACTCAACAGACCAAAGGGATCACAAAACAACAGCACTAAAACTAGAAACTTGGTCCTCGAACCATGAGGACTCACCACTGAAGAAACATAGATGCGGCACTCGGATATCATTATCGTGGCTGCGGCTGAGTACCTGTACCTACATCATGGTAAGAATGTAGCCCATAGAGAAATATATGGGTCAACATAAGATACGTACTGAGTATATGGGGGCGCATGCAAAATATAAATAATATCATATATTTCGTAAAAACGTACATATGGACCATAATGACACACCTAGCTTGAGTGACATTGAATCAAGAAACTCATAACATCTTAGATAGGAAATTTAGAAGAAAAACCTCATAAATCATTATAGATCATCATAGGCAACTTGACTTACCATATCAAAACTCGGAGTGACTCGATATTTCAATAAACATGACTCTTATGAACAGGGGAGTTTCCTATAACTGACAACCCCACGTGAGCTATGTGGAATGCCAACGTTTGAAACCCCTATTGGTGGGAGCGTCATACTCTTTGCCAGGGAGTACGACCTTAAAACTGCAATAATCACAATCAGTCTCTCTAGCCAATAATATCATCATCAAACAACCCTATAGTGGCACATAGGTTTGGGAAAATACCAAATTTCCCTCGGTGCTAAGTACTACTCCCCGACAAGCTTAAAACGCGTTAGGAAATCCACCACAATATCATAAGGGTCTATCATAAAGACCAAATCAAATCTCTTTCTCATTTATCAAATCATATCAATTTGTGGATTCCTAACTCAACAATTTTAGCTCAAAACATTTTAATCTTCCTCAACATCAACAATGTATCAATGCATTGAACCATAACCGACTCAACATTTGGACAAGGATATGAAGACTCAATACATAATATTTTCAACAATTTAACTCATCAAAACCATCCAAAAATACCAAGACTCATTGCAACTTCAATATCAATATTTCTCAATTTGCCATCCAACTCTCATTTAAAGGTACTTGAGATATCAACCCATAGAAGGGATATAAAATTTTCAATATCAATTATAAATTCATAATAAGGAAATAGTGGAATGATAGTATAAATCAAGGCTTGACAAATTAATCATCATACTCTAATAATCAAATACTTTTTGGACATAATTCCATCTCAACATCATACACATATCGGATGACATAATCCCATAGCTCATGGATAATAATATAAGATATAAAATCATATTTCTAATTCATGGTAAAAGATGTAAAATCTCATGTCAATGTAATTCAACAAAAATACCGGGCACAAGATCGAAAGGATAATTTTGTTCAAAGCCCTACATACCTAAAAATGGAAGATGATTATGAACTTCCGACTCCGGAACTTTATTCACGAAAATAAAGGGTGCTTCTCGAAGCCCTTAACATGATCAACTCGAATACCGAATCAATTTGAAATTTCTACGGTTTAATCAAGAGACACAGAAGGATGAGATTTAGAGTAGTAGGGTTGGGGTTTGTGCCTTAGGAAATTTTGGAGAAAAATGAGCTATTGAATGCTCTTAATGGACTTAAATCCATGGTTTACCCGGATGGATTGGAGTGGAAATGACCAAAATACCCTTAAAAATCAAATAATATCAAATCTGTCCTTTGGTGGACTATTTTGATAGGCTAAAGTAGATCGACCATAACTTTTTGCTTCGATGGCCAAATTAGATGAAACCAATTTCATTGAAAAGAGTGTTGATATATGGTAGCTCACCCAGATCATTATGTACAAGGAGTTATGATCGTTTTAAGTTGACCCTAAAATTTGCCTGGCCTCAGTATTTTTTTTCCTGCACATTTACTGTTCACCACTATTCACGGTTAGATCGGAATGATCATAACTCATTGTTCGAGAGTCTGTTTTGGATGATCCACATATCGTTGGAAAGATTATTCGATGCTCTACGCGATGACAGGTCGCAATAACCAAAGTAATCCAAATATAACCTTATAACAATGAAACTAAACTAAATATTAATAAAGTGTCGAGACATGCCTACGATGATAGACAAAAATAATTTTAAATAGTCTGAGATATAAAACACCAAAATATAAAATATAAAATTTTGATGTATGAAAGCTTACCACTTTAATTTCAACTCATGAGCTGATCCCGAATCCTAATCACAGAACAAGAGGAGTAAATGTATGATCAATTTTGCATTATGCGGGGATACAACATTCGAAGATGATTAGCAGTTAGAGTGCTAGCATGAAACTCAGGGATAAGGATAACATAATGACATGGTCAACAGTTCAAAATCATTCAAAGACAATAAGCATAATCAAATGCATAAGCATATTTATATATATCACATGTTAGGATAGGGAACAAGGCTTAACATGTACTTTGAAAACTCTAGCCTGGATTGTATATCTCAACCATCTTAACATGTACCCAAGGGATATATGGACCCCAGCCCTCACCTCTTGGTCGGTCCCCAGTGCATGTAGCTATACGAACTAAAGAATAATCTCATATATATGCACGGGGGACTTGAACCTCCTAATCATTTACTAAGGTGACTTAAGTACATGATCATGTAATAATTTATGAGGGACTCAAACCTCCCTAATCATGAAATGATAATGAGAGGGAATCAACCCTCCTTGGTTACTTTAACCCCCGCATCGGCAAACACAATTTTTAATATCGGTCACTCGAACCTCCACTTTCATGACTTACCTACACAACCTCCATTAAAGCCCAACTTAAAACATTCATCACACATTCCTATTTATTGAACCATATTTAACATTAAGGCATACATTATTTCTATCATCATACCAAATACACTTGCGAAGTAACAACAATATGCCAAAACAATTACATTACTTGGAGAAATTCACAATCCACTTGGTTCAATTTTATAAATTCCCACATTTCTCATAATTAAAAACTAATTTCACAATATAGGGTTGGGATCATAACCACTTCAAAAGTCACAAGTTTTGAAATAATAATTCCCTAGTCCATTCACCATACCCATGCACCCATACATTCAAAACCATAATTAAAGTATGAAAATTATATATAAACTATGAGAAATATTATTCAATTCATAAACATTGAAAACCCTCAACCTTTGTTTTAAAACCATCATAAATATCTCATGAACAATTTTAAAACATATTTTTTTTTTATCAAATTAACAATGAGGAAAGAGTAACATGCCTTAAACACCAAGAAATTTGGAGAGAAATTGACCTTTGGGCCCTTAGATAACCAACTTAATAAAACCCTAACTTGACTTGCTTGAGGGAATTTAGAGAGTCTTTTGGAATGTTTGAGAAGTTACTTAGATTGTTACTGAGTGCTAATGACACCCTAAAAGGGTTATAAGACGTTGATTTTAGTTTGGGTAAGAGGCAAAATATCCAGAATGCCCTTAACTTAAAAGCTATAAAAGTGTCTCCCTTGACTACCGGTCAATTAGTGACTTGTATCCACTCCTTACGACTCATAACCAAGACAATATCTAGGACTCCCCATACTGTTGACCCTATGACTCATGGGTACCATTCGTAATAAGACCCTACGACTCGTATGGTCCAGTTATAGTCACCACAGAACCCAATTAGGTAAACACTTGACATTCTACAATTTGCACCCAATGACTCATAACTAGTCTATATGGCTCATAGTGATCCACTCGTACTCAAAGCAGAACTTAGCCACTTAATTTCTAATTTGGTTACTATTCCATCCCAACAACTCATCATGAGTCTTTACGACTCATGCCCTTAAGTCGTTCCCCAGAAAGAAACTCAAACACCCCTCACTGGACAACTTGTGACTGAGGTAATTTGACCCATCAAGACATGTTATGGCTTTTCAGATGAGTTGTTGCCAGCAGAAATCTCAGGGCTCAGAAGATTTTTGATGACCATAAACCTGGGGAATTACATAAAAATAATAATGTAATATTAAAGAGATTTTCTTTTTGAAGTGAAAAATAAAATTATGGAGTATAGATGGTCTAAAAGGCCAATTAAGTCTTTCTGTTAAATAATGAAAACTTATACTAGGAGTAAAATGCAACTACTAGTAGAGAGAAAGAACTAGCTATGTTTTATTACTTACTCTCTGTTTTCATTCATATATTTGTACAAATCCATGATAGGCACACATATGTTTATACAAAATTTAACTTAGGAATAAAGTTTTTGTGGGCCTCTTTGTTTGGGCTAACCGTAGTCCAATTTTTGGGTATTATGTTTACCCGATTACTTTGATACCAAGTTAGTCAATATTCTTGACTACTTGTCCACAAAGTAACATGGATAAGTAATTATATAACACTCCCCCTTGTATGTATATGTAAATAGAAATTTAGTGAATATATATTTGAGTGCTGCCTTATTAAAAATCTTATCAGGAAAATCCAATTGGACAAAACCTTGGTTAAGGAATAAAGAGTACTACGTGTATTCTTACCATTCCTGATGAAAATCACAATTCAGACGGTTAAGTCTTTGCATTTCAATCCTATGTACCATCTTCTCAAGAGGTGAAGTTGGTAAAGACTTAGTGACAAAAATCTATTGGATTGTCACTTGAATGGATTTGTTGTACATCAATGTCACTATTCCTCTGGAGATCATGTGTGAAGCACAACTTTGGTGAGATATGATTCGTTCTATCTCTTTTTATAAATCCTCCTTTTAGTTAGGATATGCATGAAACATTGTATTCATACAGGATAGTGGGTATCTTTACATCACACTTCAGACCACATCTTTCTTTGATGAAATGTATCACCGATCTCAACCATATGCATTCTCTACTTGCTTCGTAAATAGTTATTATCTCAGCATGATTTAAAGAAGTAGCAATAATAGACTGCTTTGTAGATTGCCATGATACAGCATTACCTTCATAGATAAATACATATCCTATTTGAGATCGAGCTTTATGTGGGTTAGATAAATAACCTACATCTACATGACCAACAAGATCTGCATTTTTGTTATTAATATAAAATAGACCCATACCAATAGTTTCTTTTAGATATCATAGTATATGCTTAACTTCGTTTTAGTATCTAAGTGTAGGAGATGAACTATATCTTTCCAGAAAATTAATAGAAATGCTATATCAGACCTTGTAGAGTTAGCAATATACAAAAGTTCACCAAGAGCACTGGGATATGGTACTTCAGAATCCAAACTTTCTTCACCCTCTTTTGGAGGTCGGAATGGGTCTTTACTTACATTAAGTTACCAAACAACCATTAGAGTACTTAATGGATGTGCTTTGTCTATGTAAAATCATTTCAAAACCTTTTCGGTGTAGGCAAATTGTGGATGAAGATACCATTTGATAAATGTTCAATTTGCAGACCAAGACAAATGTTTTGTCTTTCCAAGATCTTTCATATCAAATTATTTCTTTAGATATTCAATTGGATTTTAGACTTCTTCTAGAGTTTTAATGAGATTTATGTCATCAACATAAACAACGAGTACAACAAACTCAGATGTTGTTTTCTTAATAAAAATACAGGGATAAATGACATCATTTATATAACCTTAATTTATCAAGTATTCACTAAGGTAATTATACCACATCGGAGGAAGTAGTATGGAGTGCGTACACTTACCTTCACCAGATCCCACTTGGTGGGAATATAGTGGGTATGTCATTATTGTTGTGACGCCTTGATTTTTTTATACCGTATAGCAATCTTTCTAATATGATTGAATACAAATCCTGAGACTTTGAACAATATACTTCAGACATATTTAATACTTCTGGGATCCTCATATAAATTTCATGGTCAGTTGAATCATAAAGATAAGCTATAACCACATCCATTATATATATTTAAAGATTTTTATGTACATCTAGACCGATGAGATATAGAAACGTTATTGCATCCACAATAGGTGAATATGTTTCTTCATAGTCAACACCAGGTCTTTAAGAGAATCATTGTGCAACAAGGCATGCCTTGACTTAATTTTGTTTATCTCATTTCTTTTGCGTACGGAGACCCATTTATTACCAACTAGTTTTATACCATATGGAGTTTAGACTTCAAATTCAAAAACCTCCAGTTTAACAAGTAAGCTCTATTATGATTAAATTGCCTCTTGCCATTTTGCCAATCATTTCTTCATCGACATTCTTTGATTGATAGAGGTTTAAGGTCCTTATAGTCTTGCATAACATTTAGTGCGACATTATATGAAAAAATATTATCCACCATGATTTTTTATTGATCTAAATTTATCTCATCATCAGTAAAACTTATTGAAAGCTCTTCATTAACTTGACTCTCAGGTTCACTGGTTTCTTTAGGAATATTATAATTAATCAGATCTTAAGTTTCTTTATGATACTCTTTTATAATATCATCTTTCTTATTTTATAGGATTTTTATCCTTTGAACTCAGTAGCTTACAATGCTCCAGCCGTGTTTGGGATTCAGTATCTATAAGATTAGTAAATGGTTCTTTGGGACATCAATTTGGACAGGCACATTCATTACATGGATATATGACTTGGTTATTCTTTTCAAATCAGTAAACTTGTTTGGCATTTGATTTGCTATTTTTTGAAAGTGAATAATCATTTGGACCTCATGTTTACATATGCGGGTATGAGGGTCAAAATGAGATAATGATAAAACGTTTCATACAATTAGTCTTTTAAGTTCATTTTTCTCTCCATCTAGTTGTGGAAAATTTATTTCATTAAATCGAAAACATGCAAATTGAGCAGTAAGAGATCTCTAATCAATGGTTCATCATAATGAATTATAGACGGTGACTCAAATCCAACATATATTCCTAACGTTCTCTTAGGGCCCATATTAGTGTGTTGTGGTGGTGCTACTAGCTCATATACACCTTACGAGTTGTAGGGTGTCTATATGGGTCATAGGAACCTAAGCATAGCTTGTCCAGTGTGTTTTCCAAGTATGCTATTCTAAGTATGACTTTTACCTCACGAGTCATATAGACTCATTACAAGTCATAATGTACTGCTCATAAGGTAACCAGTGTAATCTAAATAGGTTCTGTATTGACTACAACTAGGACCCTATGAGTCGTAGGGTCACTTGATGAGTCGTATAGGAGATTTGTACGATTAGCAGATTGGGGGTCCTAGGACACTGTATTGACTATTAGTCAAGGGCATGACTCGTATCCAGAAGTTATGAGTCGTAGGGTAATTAATAATGACTGGGTGGTGAATTTCTCAGCTTTTCTTTAAGGATATCTTTGTAATTTCTCTCTTTCCCCACTTAGACCCCACATGCATAAAACATCAATAGAGGGTTATTTTCTATACTTTAGCATATCAAATACTCTCTTAACTCTCTCAAATTTCCCATTCAATTCAAGGCTAGGGTTTCAAAGGATGTGGTCATCTAGGGTTCTAACAGTGGTTTCTTTCTCAATTTTCTTGGTGATTAAGACACGTATCTCTTTCCTTACATTTGGATTTTCTTAATGTATTGAAATTGGTTTATTATTCACATGGTTTTGATATTGGGTTTTGAATTATGGGTTAGGGATTTTGGATACAAATTATTGAAATGTTTTGGCCTTTATTGTTATTGATTAATTATGCATTGAATTGTTGGTTTGTAGACTCATGGGAATGTTGAATAAAATAGGGGTATAAGGATTCCCCAAATTTGTAAATTATGGTAATAGGGGGCATAAGGATTCCCCAGATAAATGGATTTTGGTGTTGAAATTGATAAGAACCCCAACTCACTTTCATAATTGGTTTCGGAAAGTGATTTATCAATTGGTTTGACTTATTTTTTGAAACTAATGCATTGCATAAATGGAAAATAATTAAGGATAACTTTGAAAACCTTGTAGGGTACAAAGATTCCCCCAAATGGATAATAACAATCTTGAAAACCTTGTGGGGAACAAGTAATCCCCCAAGTTGATTTTACTACTGGATTCTAGGGTACAAGATTTCCCTAAAGTGTTGGATTAATAACATTGCTTGAAGGCTAAAGTTGGTACAAAGATACCACTTGATGATGTCTTAATAATTGACTGTTTGAACTAATGGATGAGTTATGTGCTAAAATTTTTAATTGGGCTT
This sequence comes from Capsicum annuum, assembly GCF_002878395.1. NCBI lineage: Eukaryota > Viridiplantae > Streptophyta > Magnoliopsida > Solanales > Solanaceae > Capsicum > Capsicum annuum. The sequence goes on from NC_061118.1 coordinate 132,627,003, forward strand.
AATGGGGGTTATGTTAGCTAGACATGAAGGTGTGAGTCCCAAAGGACTGATACTGGAAACTCACATTTGTCGACATGAGGGTTGGTCTAGATGACTGTGTTCTTATGTCACACTATATATATTTGTATCATGGTTGGCATAGGGTAAAGGATTCCCCGGCCTTCTATGATATCTCGATTTGTGTGGCTAACACGCTCTGGGGACCGGCCAGGGGTAGACACTGGACCCATATAGCACGTGGAATATTTTATGACGGTCAAGCTATACAACCCAGGATTAAGGTTTTAAAGTTCATGATAAGCCTTGTTCCCTACCCTGCCGTGTGATATATATGTGTGTGTATGTGTGTGTGTATGTATATGTATATATATGTATGTATTTGTATATGGTTATGTGCATTGAATTTTGACTAATTTTTAATTATTGATCATGGAATTATCTTGTTCCCTTATCCTTGAGTTACATGCTAGCGCTCAACCCGCTAACTATCTCCAAACACTGTATCCCTACGCGGTGTAGGAATGACCAGGCAATTGTGGGATAGCTTCTGAGTTAGATTAAAGTGGTAAGCTTTCATAATTTGGAAGACCTCATTTAATGTTTGGGGTTTCTTTATGTTATTGACTCTTTCCTTTGGAACAATTTTTTAGCTATTGTCGGGGGCATTGTCCCGACTTTTATTAGTATTCGATAATCCAGAGGCTTTGTGAATATTGTTGTGGACTTGGATATTGGTTATTGGTTATTTTGTCAAATTATATATGTCTTTGAGTTTACTTTTTTTTTTCTCATATGTTCGGAATTCTATCTCTGTTAGTGTTTATGCTCTGTTTGACTAGGCGAAAGGGGTGGCCTCTGGTCCACGACAGACTTTAGATACCTGTCATGGCCAGGCCTTGGTTTGGGTTGTGAAAAAGTTGGTATCAGATCCTAGGTTCATGGTCAATTGGGTGTCCACAAAGCCGTGTCAAGTAGAGTCTCTTTTATGGGTGTGTAATACGCCACACTTATAAGGGAGAGGATATTAGGAAATTAGCAATGTTTCCCCTTTTTGTTGTTCTATTGTCTAGCTATAGAGTCTAAGGTCTTGAATCTCCTCTATTATTCGTTTGTTCGTTTTTAAGATCATGTCTTCCAGATGATCTAAAGCTCGTGGAAACTCTTCTGTCTCACTTGAGGACAATGTGGATGGAATATGTCCAACCTCTGGTGTACAGGCCCAATCTAAGGTTGATGTTTCTTATTGCCCCTGTAGAGTTCCACCAATCTCCACTTATGCTTCTCCCAAGGGTGATACCCATTCTCAGTCACCCCAATGAGATATTACCAAGGAGGAATTCCATCAATCTATTAATTTTTTAACCCAGTTGGTGACCTCTCAGTCACATTAATTGGGTCCTGTCGGTGCTAATGTGATTTCATTTGAGGCTAATAGAGCTGTCCATTTTATGAGGTTAAATCCTCTGATTTTCACTGGCACTAAGGTTGAGGAGGATCCTTAAGGGTTCATAGATAAGATGGAGATCTTTCAAGTAATGCATGCTACTGATGTAGAATGTGTGGAATCCATTGCTTATCAGTTGAAGGATGTAGCATATCAATGATATGAAGAGTGGGAGCAGTTTAGGGGTGATAATACAAAGTCTGCTTTATGGGATGACTTTTCGAGAGATTTTTTAGATCTCTTATTTCTTTAAGAGTTGAGGGAGGAAAAAACTGAGAAGTTTGTGAATGTAGGGCAAAATGATTGAAGTAATATGCCCTGAAGTTCCATCCGTTGTCACGTTATGCTCCTGAGTAAGTATCTAGTATGAGGGATAGACTGAGGAAATTTGATTTTGGGTTTTCACATGTTTTGATTTTGGAGAGAAAGTGACATGACCCGAATCGGGGCTTTGTCGTAATAGGCATTCCAAGTCTAACCAGGACCGGTGACCACTCCCGTTACCCAACCTAACCTCCAAACACGTACCCTAAGTTAGATGAATTCTGAATATAACAAGATAAAATTTTGTACAATTCCAGACTCTGGATAGGTCCATAACCATGACCAACCCAAGCAATTCCAACCATCCAATACCCAACTAATAACCATACCAAAACAAAAATAATAACCAAGTACGAGTCCATAACATAATACGATGGAACAATCATAAATACAGTCAAATGGAATCATCCATAATACCAATACCAATGTCAAGGTTGACACCATTACCGATACCACGCATAATAACCCATAGTAGTCCTACAAAGTCTCTAACCAAAAGTAAAACAATATTCAATTGGGACATGCCCCAAAGCATAGCCAAAACCAATATCTTTGAAATAACCAGAGTATGTAAATAAATTCATGATTTGAAATGGAGCCTTCCAGAATATGGAAGCTCACCACTTCAGTCCAACAGCTGATCCCAATACAATCACTAAATAGGAGGAGTATAATGGCCGATTCCTGCATCGCGCCCGAAGATGGGTTAGCGGGTAAAAGCTAGCATATACTTAGGATATGGATAAAATATTGTCAACATTTAAAACCAAGTAAACCAACCATATGCATTCACAACCATACATACATATATATAACCATGCTGGGAAAGGGAACCGGGTTTAGCTTGCCCTTAAAATTATTAAACTGGGTATATGTAGCTAAACCATCCTAGAACTACTGACAGGCTATATGGGTCCAGTGTAATCCCCTGAACGGGCCTTAGTACATGTAGCCGCACAAATCGGGGATACCATTGGAGTAGGGGATTCCTGAGTACCCTTCACTCTTCATGATACATATGTACAAGTGTACTTAGGGGATTCCCGTGTACCCCGTAAGTATCATATATGGTTGCCATGACCAATCCTAATGTACGCAAACATGATTTTCCAGTGTTTGTATTTTGGACTCACACCTTCATGGTTAGCTATTATACCCTGCCATTATTTCCCAATTAAAGCCATTACTACACAACCAAACCACCATTCCATTTATTATTAACCAAGGCTATAAGTAGTGGTATTGTCATACCTACTATAGCTTGCAAGCAATGTCCTTAGCTATATTTTTTAAGAAGAAGGGATTCCTATGTACCCATAGATTACATTATTAAGTTGACTTGGGGGAATCCTATGTACCCCACATAATGTTTGTTGTTAAGTTTGCTTGGGGGATTCAATTGTGCCCCACAAGGCTTTCAAATAGACCAACCATAACTACCAAGAACATATAATTTAACCATTCCAAACCATATAAACCATTTAGGGATCCATTACAAAGTTATACATTGCATAGTTAAAAAAAAGTCCAACAATTTAACCAAAAACATTCTTATAGGCATTTTATCAAACATGTTGGGGGCATAGTGTTTCCAAAGGCAAAACCAAGTATCAATTAACCATTACCATGCAATCAAATGTTCAAACCACCATAATAATATGAAAACTATAACTAAAAGACATAGGAAAACCATACCCAACCATTGTAACCAAAACCCCCAATATGTATTTGAAAGCCCAAAACCATACAACATTTATGCTATGAAAGCAATTCATAAAACATGCCATTAGTTGGAACTAACATTGAGGGAGGAGTAACATGCCTTAAATTATGAAAATGATGGAGAGAAATCACCCTTTTAAGTCCCAAATTGACCAGCTTGAAGGAAACTATAGCCTTCCTTAACCCAAGAGCCTTGAGGGAATTTGAAAATGTTTAAGAGAGAATGATTGATTGAAAATAAGTTAATAAAGCCCCAAAAAGATTCTTTATGTCGTGGGTTCATGATAGGTTAAGAGGAAAAATGTCTAGATTACCCCCAACTTAAACTTCTTAAACTTCCCACAAGATGGTACGACCACCCCATCCTAATTGTACCCTAGGGTATGAGTGGTTCCCTTATCTCATACCCTATGCCTCCCTGTGGTCCCCAACACTGTCCAATATACAACCACCTAATCCAAACCGTACCCAACTATATGATTAGTACCATGAAATCGTACCCTAGGCAGAATAGAATCACCTAGACTAAACTTACGGCAACATATGATTGACACCTTACCATTAGTACCCTAACATATAACTTGTATGTTCTAACCATACCTTAGACAGAAACCATCCAACCCACACTGGTCACCATATGACCAAGATCAATCAAACCGTACCACATCATATGAGAAGTATCCCAAGTCATATGATGTACAGAAGCAAAAAGCTGAAAAATTTTCTAAGAGTCAAAACCCAGGGTGTTTCAGTCTCCCCCACTAGGATCATTCACCCCTGAATGATAAACAAGGCAGTACAAGTATGAATTACACCCCAATATAGCCATTCCAACCTTTAACTAAGTTAGAAAACAAAGATGCAAGGAAATCAACCGTCCTTTAACCAAGTTAGAAAACAAAGACGTGATCAAGAACACATACCTTCCGCATGAATATCCAGAGCAGAAAACAAATATGGATACTTGGACTTCATGTCCTCTTTCGCTTCCCAAGAAGATTTATCAACCTTGTGGTTCTGCCATAAAACCTTAATCGAAGCTACATCCTTGGTCCACAATCAATGAACCTACCGATCCAAGATCTCAATCGAGATCTCTTCATAAGACAAAGAATCTAAGATACCCAATCCTTCCAAAGGAACAACAGATGAAGGATCACCGATACACTTTCTTAACATAGAGACATGGAATAACGGATGAATGGAGATCAAACTAGAAGGCAACTCCAATTCATATGCAATATTACCAACCCTCCTCATAACAACATAAGGACCAACATACTGGGGACTGAGCTTCCATTTTTTTGCAAAATACATTACTCCCTTCATGAGAGACATCTTTAGGAACACCCTATCCCCAACCTTAAACTCCAAGTCCCTATTCCTTACATTTACATAGGACTTTTGGCGACTTTGGGCAGCCTTAAGCCTATCCAGAATCACCCTTACCTTCTCTATCCACCTTTTTTTA